>NW_021680481.1:292725-321786 GCF_001412515.2 Diachasma alloeum
CCCACCACCACAAGGGAAGGTATATAAGGACTGCCCCCACACATCGGAGCTCAGAATCGGAGCTCATAGCCCTGAAGATGCAGACTGCAATGTTTGCGAAACGTCGGCGCAATGCTGAAACTCAACGCGGCATCCATCCGGAAGCCAACCAAGTCATTAATAATGGCCGCGAAAGCCTCAAAACTAAAATTATTGTTCTGTTCGGGCCTCTTTGCTTACTTTTCTTATCAATTATACTTGAGAGAAGATAATTATCAGACTACTATTGGAATTTCCGGGAGGAAATTCCCCCTTTCTTCAAATTAAGAAAAATCAACTTTTATTTCTCTGTTCGGATCTTTCAATTCTCAGCAAATGCTCAAACAATGCAATAATCTCTCGTTAAACCAAAGAATCATCAGAGAGTCAATAATACTCGTTTTGGAATACTAAATAAAATTAAACAAATTTATGCAACAAACTTATAATAATGTATTTTCCTTCCTTTTGTTCGTTTAATGAAATAATTAAACAATTCTTGTTAATGGAATCTGGCCTGAAACCACCACCATTCATCCACTCACTCAAACTTCCGGTATGCGGGTGTATCGTAATCAGAAACAATGTATTTTATCATTAACAATCCTTTATTTTCTATATTTTCACCGTGAATTTACATTTTCCCACGACAAAAGAAGATGAAAGAATTGGCCGGATCACGCGGTGACGACAAGATGACGCCATCGCAATGTCCGGGAAAATCCGGGAAATTACCACGCAAAAATCACTCTAATAGATCGCTCAGGGTATTATTATTGTCCTCAGAATCTTTTATTAGACAAATTCGGGTCTCCAGCACTCGGTTATCGCGATAATGAGACAGTACTTACAAATACTCGCTGGAGTATCCGATCTCGGATGAGTGTCCGATCTCTCCGGGTTTTGCCTCAAATTCCCCTGAACCTGACGTACGGGCGGCACGTTGGTCGCTTCGGAATATTCACCAAGCACTGCTTAGTGACTTGACTTATTCTAATGATTTTATTTTTAATGATTTATTGTGTCACTACATTAACCACACGTGGCAACAAACGACTCCAGAGTGAGGTCACGGTAGCGTCACATCCGGGTTGAGGCTCATCCTTCTACCCCAATTTCCCATCAACCAATCAGAGATTGCCGCGTTGGCCCGAATTGAGTATATTTAGCAATATCTATGTCAATAAACTATTGCTTTGCTCCAATTAGTCCGGGTAATGGCTCCGCCAGGTGTCAATTATTCAAATTAGTTGACCCACGTGGGTGATCTGTACTTTCCCATTGGTAGTTAACCCAACCAAAGCGCCTCCAGGGTCAAGGTTGGGAACAAACGTCTCTCCGGTCAACTGGTCAGTGACCTCATTTATTGACGTCTATTCTTGATTGGCCGGCTAGCCAACTGTCAGCTGTCGATGATGACGTCGGGGTTTTTCGGTTAGCCCAGGCAATTCGAGCAGGTATCAGGTCCATCCAGGAATATAGGTGTTTTCCCTCGCATCACCGCAACAGTAAGAAGTATTGGTGGCAGTGTTCTTCGGGTTCTGATGAGGCTTTCGTCCTTCCTAACCTCGAGCTGTTATTCGAGGTTTTACCGGATCAACGGGTTCACTCCTCATGGTTTTAAGGAAACTGATCCTGGTCATCTCTAGAGGTGGTTGACATCCTTCGGGTTGCTGAAGCTCTTCATGTCCCCCCGTAATAGTTCATGTGTACACTTAGATTCAGAAACCTAACCAAAAGGGAGGAAGGTAGAGGTTCCACTGACTCTCCATTACAAGTATTCATTGATTCTACTGCTAAGTTCGTATGTTTTATTATTTATTTAAGGAACGAGGTTTGACCCTCGTCACAACGTGTTGAAATTTGGGGGAGCGATGCACTGTGTGCTGATACAGCATTCCTTCGGTGTTGCGAATACTGAGAGTCGTTTAATGTTTGATTATTTTAGGGGAATGGAATTTTGGATATAACACCTTCTTTCCCAGAGACTAAAACTGCTCCAACTTCACTTCTTGCGCCGAGGCCAGAAGGCAAATCATATCTCTTCTGATGATTATTCAGAGGTGATGATTGCAGAAAATAAATGATCGATTCTCGACGTGAGTTTTTTCTATACCGCTCAAATAAATTTTTGTATAACTATACATATTCGTTGGTAGACATTATTTTGTTGATCATTTTTAAAAGCCTTGAATTTCCAGTTTCGAACTGCCTCAATTTTAGAGCTTCGTTAGGTTCACATAAATAAATTTGGGCATTTCTAGGGGCGATTTCATCGTTTGAGATAAGACTCGTTGTAACCCATGCATTAACATTTTCACCAACTTTCATACTCCCGACTCCATGATGATTTACTTCTTCTTTAGGATAGAATGAGGCCATAGCAAAAGCATTATTGTAGAACTGCCTCAATTTTAGAGCTTCGTTAGGTTCACATAAATAAATTTGGGCATTTCTAGGGGCAACTTCATCGTTTGGGATAAGACTCGTTGTAACCCATACGTTAATATTTCCACCAACTTTCATACTCCCGACTCTATGATGATTTACTTCTTCTTTAAGACAGAATGAGGGCATAAGAAAATAAGCTTCAGGAGGTCTTAATTTACAAAATTATTATATAGAGAGAAATTGTTCACGTCTCTCATGTCGAATACCACCACGTGATTTATGAATGTTTGGATGTATACTGGTTGCAAGTTAAGAATTTTTATAGCCTATCATGTTACTATTGTCAATCACATTTTCATTTCGGGTTTTTCGCGACGAGCCTTCAAGTGCAGAGACATGGTTTTCAATATCATTCACAGTATGATCAGCAGGCTCTTTAGTCAATTTCAACATTTTGTGTTTCTGTTTGATCCATTGTCTTGTGAAGGAAATCTGTTTAGAAATTTTCCGCTGGTTAGGTCATTCGTCCTTGACCAGAGGTATGGTGATACATTGGTTACTGAACCCAAATGGTTTCATATGTTGCATAGCCTGATTGGAATTGCATGCGATTAAACACTAAAGTGTACAATGGTTACCATACAGAGGAGTTAGCACCAAGAGACCTTCGAATGTCGGTTACAGAATTTATTATAGCGCACACTGTTAGATACATAGGATCGAAGAAACACCAAGGAGCATGTAGGGTGCGTATTAGTGGAAAAATTGAGGGAAAAATATATCATTTTGTGTTGTTTGACTTACTATTAGCGAGATGTCAAAGGGGTGGTTACGAGAACTCAGGCGCGATATCTCAGGATCTCTGGTGTTCCCTTCAAATCTGGGGCGGTGCCGAAAGGTTGGGTGGCTCGTGAGCCGGGCCGAGAGGTTGTAGCGATGACGTTGATGACGATGGTGATTCTAGGGCCTCTGATGTCACAATAGGGCTTGCAGACTCTGATGATGTCGATGCTGTTGTTGAGGAATTGAAATTGATATCTGAGGGATTTCAGGAAGTTGCAGGGTTCCCAGGTATGGTCCGCAGAGTTTGAAATGAAGACTCGGTGAATAAAAAGATGGAGTCAAAGAAATTCGCTCTCCACCGCATTCCAGTGCTCGACGTGAGAATAAATAGTCAAATCTCGGTGTAAAATGGCCACACTAGTGAAGTGGGTGGCTGTATACTGCCAGAGATAAGTCGACACGAAGAGTCCGAGCTTCGCAATGGTATAAAGACTGTCTTGGATAAGAATTTGGAAGACAGTTGAACAGAGCCAAAATTTTATTCAGAGTAACGCGGTGCGTAGTGACCGTCACAAAATTTGGTTTTAGAATGGGAGATAAATGTCCAAAATCGCTACTTTATATACAAATCTCCTTACATCATCAGTAGTATAAGAACCACTTAAGCGCCTCCCACCTACAGTCACTTCGACCCCACCACTCCACCGATCAGAGTAGTACGACTCCGATGCGAGCGAGTGGTGGGGTAGGAGTGACTGCTAGCGATGGGATACGACATACTAACACCACTATAGACAGGACTATAAAAACCACCATAGTAACATCACTATAAAAACACAAAGTTTACATTAATATATATTTATATTTCCCAAAAAATATTGACCCCATGAATTACATATTCCGTTTTCTTAGGAACTACTTACATTTTTAGTTCCTCGAAGTACAATTATAACTGCGTCCACTAAATAATTTCCCTTCAGGGATACAGTTACGTTTTTTATGCATAAACGCATCTTAATATTCTCGTACTAAGCGATCATTAGCTATGAATCGATTGGTAAATAAAAAGTAGTACTTCTCAGGAGTAGCAAACAGACATACAATGCAGAAACAGTATACAGTATTGTCCACAAACGCTTGAGTCATGATGCTGTAGTTGTTGGAAGCTGTACTTGAAAAGTTTACAGTTTTTTCGGAGTCTTGAAGCGTGCTGGGGCACGATGGAGGGTAACCCGATGCTATCGAAGTACCATCCTCTCCCATCTCGATCTACGTACATCGCGATCCAATGTTCTCCTGACTTGGTGTGGTCATGTGTGTTCGCTACTATTGCTCTCCGTTTCGTCCACATCGATGGGATCTTGTCGGCTGGATATACACACACTGTATGACTCGGTATATACTGCAGGGCTTTTAAAATCTGTACTGTGTTCATTAGCACCTGCAACCTCTTTATGCAGATTTTCTGGTCTTCCTTTGCTCGTAGTCAACCACGCTTTGATTTGAAGTACCCGACGCATAGTACATATAAACGTTTTGTGATTCAATGAACTGTGTATGAGACACGATGTCACAGGCATTGATGTACAAGCGAATAGTGGTAATCTGATGTGCGTCTTGAAATTGATAACATCTTGGGTGAGGAGTAGAGCGGTGAATTTCGTTTGGTGGTGACCGTAGGTATACACTGTAACGTGTTATTTTTGTTCGACCGTTCAACGGTGAATTTTTCCACGTCCAGACGAGAAGTCACTTTTACCGATGAAGCGAAAGTCGATTCCTAGTTCTTTCTACTTCGGTTTTTTTCAGATTTTTATTTGTGTGCTTAATTTTGTTTCGAGTCAATGTCTAATGGGAGCTACGGTTGTTATTGACGGATATGGAGTCCTGGGGCCTGTGGTGTTGGAGGTGAGGATCATCCTTGGAAGGATCTCGTGACTACATGGGTAGCCGCCAACATTTCAATGGCTATCGAGTTCCCGCGGTGGAGGGAGCTTCGGGGGACAACCGAGGGGCAACGCCAGCGGATGGAGCTAGAGTTGGGGAGCATGGCGACTTTCTAGGGACCTCGATGCATTATGGGGTTTTCCCTAGGGGACTCAGATGAGGACTCATGCCGTTGTATTGATGACGAGCACGAGGGAAGGTTGCCAAGACGGTTGGGCCTGATAACCAATGGTAGAACGTGTTGCAGTCGTCATGGACCAATGAGATGTTCCGATATTGAAATTGGAGGGAGCACCGGAGTTAGCGTCTTACGTGCCGACACTTCTCGTTTGGACGTACGAGAGACCTGTTGAGTATAATTCAATTCTCTTGGGAAAACTGTGGCCTATCGGCACGAGTTGTTGGCGAAATTTGGCGAGATCCGAAGAATTGACTGGCAACTATCGATTTCATCCCAGCTTCCGAGGTTCCGGCTCTTGAAGAGGATCACGGTGAACGGGGGAGAACTTCCGGACAAATATCTTGTTGTTAGATTAGTGGCAAGGATTTGTAATTTTATCGCGGTTTATTCTAGTCGACGCTCAGCGTCAGGAGATTTGACGCCATTATCCTATTAACTTATTCATCCGTACGAATTCTTGCTGTTTGTTCGGCCGAGTATAACCTCTCGTGTCTTATAAGTTATTTTGGCTTTCGAACTGATTTTTCCTTTTTAAATAATTTGATGATTTGCTATTCTGGAATTTTTATTTTATGAAGTGAATTCAGTGATACGTTTAGTCCAGCATGACTCTCGTTTCACTTAGCTAGTTGTCGATAGTCGGATGTGGATCTGTCGACAGCTAGCTGTAATTTTGATTTATTGACTTTCGTGTGATATTTTCCGATGTCTGAGATATCGACTGAATAAGTTCATTTCATTTCTACATCGGTTTTACTTCTTGAAGAACAGAATTGGGGTTGTAGCGTCAATTTCGACGCTCGAGTTATTGTTGTAGTGTGACCTTTTGTACAGTTGGGAATATTATCGTTATTATTTGTCTCTCGAGACAATCCCAGTTCTCGTCTGCCGTCATCCGGATTTCTTATTTATTTCGCCTATTATCGAGGCGTTCATTTCTCGGAATGATATTATTTTCTCACTGTAATTATTGACTTATTCAGAACTGTGCGAGTTATTCTATTCTCTTTGACATATATATTCTGACTTCGATTTATCTTGATTTATTTTTACTTTTTGTTTCTCAACTTGACTCGTATTTTAATTCGTGACAGATTACGGTTAGAGAAAATTGTGATGTATCGAGTCTTTAGCTTTGTGATTGGTAACGTGTTGTGATATATAATTCCGAGATTTGAGAGAAATATATTAAGGATAAGAAAGGGGGTCCATTTGAATAAACGCTACTTATTCCTCCTGATTTCGGATTTTTGGTGATTTATATGAAATAGATTAAAGAAACTCAGTCATTTCAGGATTCATAAAGGACGACATTTTGTGAAACCCCGCCGCCACCGCGGTTGTTCTGAGCTGTCGGCAGTTGTTCTATCGTTTGGAATTTCGTTTTATTTCGGTTTCGTATTTTGGTTTCGAATTGGTGCACGTTTTATCCGTGCTGGTGCCCAACATTTTCGTTCGTTGATTTGGTCGCCGAGGGCTGCGTATTTGCGTATCCGCAGAGGTGCGAAATACGTCACAACACATACCGCACACCTTTGGTGACGGAATGTAATACTGCATAGATGTATTTAGAAGATGCCTCTCCTTCATACCAATCGATACCATGACGTGTAATTGTAAGTTGATAGTTCATCCGCTGAATATTTGTCGGAATCGCAGAATATTGGTATTCAGGACAGATCACCCAATGACCGATCATATTGGAGGATGTGGAGGTAAGTTTTTTCTTTTGGAAGGAATGTACCGTGAATTACAATGAAACCTTCGTAATGAATAATTACCGATGAATCTGGTTCACTAGAGGCCATTCCTATATTTTTTCTTTCGGAAACTTGTACACTCAATATCCACAACTAACTGAGCATTTAATTCCTTCTGCAAATATTTAGTCTCAGGGAAACAAAAATTGCTGATGCTGTAAGATAGCTGCGCATGTGAGGAACATGGTACCGAATTCTTGCTTATTCAGGCATAATCCAGGATCACTTGTCTCGCTGAGTCAATTTCGATGACGCTTTCAAATTCAGCATAAATTACAGCGTTAATCGTTCAAGCTAATGAATCATCAAATCGTACCTCGATGCATGCATGTTACAACTTCGTATCAAATTCCAGCGTGAGTTTTCATTCGTTAACAAATCTGGTGTGAAATTGAATGCAAATAGACAATAACCGTGTGAATAATCTCCACGATGAATACCATTGCCATGGTTCAGGAAATGTATACCAATACCTGAGAAAATGGTGCGGTATGATTCCACATGTAAACCATTCTCATCAAATTCTCAAAAATGATACGTTTTGGCAGTTGTCCCGCTATGAAGTTATCTAAAGAATGACCACGGACTCCTGATGGAATTGAAATACGCTCAACTTCAATTCTTGTAACAGGGTATTTGGCTGTTGTCTTCGATAAGGTCCTTTGGTGAGATAATAATAATCCAGTGCTCACCTTCATTCTTCGGATGATCAATGACGCTTCTATTATTTTAATGGTGAACTCACTCTTCGTGCTATACATTAAACAGAAATTATCTCTCGAACGAACTAATCGGATATGAATATTAACACTATTTAGTAATGCTCGATCTTGATTGAATACATCACAATGTGAATGTCCCGTGAGGGCGACTGTTTTACCATCACCTAAATAACGTGTATCATCTACCCACAACACGCTACTTAAGTGTGACAGTTTGGCATCGGAGCCATAGTTCAGAAGAGTTTCTATATAAGCGCGGTAATCATATGAATTATTAGCAGAAGTGACTGCTTTTTGGTTGAAGGAAATATCAACTTGATCAAATAATCAGTGTAATAAATTGTTGACGGGTCCAACAGTAGGCGACGGTGTGGGAGTCTTCTTTGTCACTGATGTAGGTATCCTAATACGTAACGATAAATGGGTGTGTGCTAAGTCTACGTACTCATCACCTTGTCCTGGTATATCGAACTTGATTGGCGATCTATCCACAAGTGATGCAATTGGCTTTTAGTGTACATCGTATGATGATTCGATAGCTGTCTGCGTTGGTGGCAATGAAAATAAGTCCAACTCACTTTTCACACCTTCACATGAATGTGTATGCAAAACCGTCATATTTTTTAAGTAAAAGTATTTGATACTGTTCGCAACTTTGATGCTTTCTTCCGTCCACTGATTTTTGTAGACTTCTTGGTAAGCTTTCTCTTGCCATTTTTGTCACTCGTGGTTTTTTCTTAGACTGAATTCTTTTTTTCTTCTTTCTCTTTTCAGTTTTCAACTTATGCCATTTAGTGACGCGGTGCGCGGACAGGCGTCGAATGAGAATATGATAGCATGCTCCTACCGTTATAACCAGACCCTGTCATCAGTGTATCAAGTTTCTCCTCTGCCTTCCTTTTCAAATTGACGCCTGATTCCCTCGCGCGGCTTCTTAGAGAAGTTCTCAGTGGTATATCACGTTCGAGAACATACCCATCACATTCACACCTGACCGCAAAGCCTTTCTTCCAACTACGGATGCGCCTTGCTTGAGTAGTGGGAGTATCCGTCTGAACAAGCCGCCTAGGAAACTTGCAATCCCATGGCTTTTTGATTGACACTACCTATGTACACACGACTTATATCGCCATGTGCTCCTTTGCTGTACCTACCGCCTGACTGTAGTATCTCATCAAAAACGTAGTCACACATAATCCGCCTTTATTTGGTGCGTTTGAAATGAAGTGTTAGTGTCAACGTACCGTACTCGAATGGTATCGATGATCCGTATTCTTCTCTTATATCTATTTCAATTGTTTGGAATTTCGCAGCAATGGTACGTACAGCGGTGATGAGAATGTTTTAATTTTCAGTGATCCATATTTATAATCATCGATGTATAAAGGTACGACTCTCAGTAATGGAGCATGGACATCCCCAGTTATATACCTCGCACATATATCGGTGTAGACATACATTCTCTGTGGGAGAATTCGTGAGAGTGATGCAGGCATTGATGCTTTGGCATTGATGCTCATCTTCATTTAAAAATCCGAAGGTCCTTTCCAATGAAGAAGCCACGTATAGAACGTGGAAAGACAATTTACATGAAGAAAAGTCGCAAGTTCTGACTACAGATACATAACCCCCACAATTCATCACAACTTTGACGTGATCTTTCATGTAAGACATATCATTGATGATAGTCAATAAATCTGCAACACTATCATATACACCATGGGGTAACTTTTCTTCTTCGATATATGTCATCAACGTTTCATCAGGATTGGCCATATTGCTCGATCTATCGTTACTCATTTCTGTTATCCTCCTATCTTTCTCCGACAAATTACTTCGATTTTCCAATGATCCGTAATTTTCATCAGCATCTGAAGATATGTGCAGGAACGTCATTGGTACATATATTTCTGTCAAAGCAATACTCCATTTACCTGGTAGCTTGATCGTTTGTGGTAAATGGGTAATGAAAGTCGTCGTTTCATCATTTGCGTAATACTTCATACTACTATTGCTAGGTAATAAAACAGAAAAACTGTCACCCATATTGGTCATTTTTCCGTCCTAAATCTTCGTTTATAGTTCTGTACCTTGGATAATTCCTCCTCGTAAAATATAGCGTTGATATAGGAGTCTCGGTTGAGCAGCCGAAGCGAGCAGATGTGTGTTGGTTGTGCTTCGCTCGGTGTGTTTGTTTTCATAGTGCTGTCTCGAGCCTAGCACAGTTTTATACGCGGAGAGGCCGGCCCTCACAATTTTTGGGAATAAATCGTATCAGTCACATACAGTCTCTTTTTTATAACGCCTCTTAGAGCCATGGCCACTCGAGAAGAAATCCAAGAAATGCTGAAGGGGATTACGGCGGACATCAGGGCATTCGTTCGGGAAATTTCGGGGAAAATGGATAAGATGACCTCGACAATCGAAAGCATCGCATCCACGCAAAATTTTCTCAAAACAGAGTGTGAGGCACTGCGTCAGGAAGTGACACACCTAAAAGAACAAGTGAATAAAATTCAAAGTGATAAAAGAAGAAACAATGTGATGTTATTTCATATCCCGGACACTGACGAGTTTAACAAAAATCTGATTGAGTCTATTCTAAGTATTTTCAGTCAAGCCGAAATATCGATTCCCAGCCTTTGTTTGGACTCGGTGTTCAGAATTGGTAAGGTGAGGAGAACGAGGCCGATTGTTGTGTGTCTTACCTCGGAAAGGTTGAAAGGGGAAATATTTACAAAAGCCGAGCGTATCAGGGAGGTTGGTTATAGTGTCGCCAATGATCTGTCTGCTGACGAGAGAGAGACAAGGAAGGCTAAGCTACAGTTAATAATCGAGTTGAAGGCGAGGGATTTCAAGGCCACTCTCAGAGGAACATCAATTTAAATTAATAATAAATCCATTTCAGAGTCAGAGGCAACCTCGCTCATCGCTGCGAATCCCTCAGTGCTCGCCACACCTGTGACTCTTCCTACAATGCCCCCACCACAGAAGGGCCTCCCCGCCAAGAGGGTGGAGAAGGCTTCCGCAAACCCCCCTAAAGGAAAGAAAGAAGAGGGCGACAAGACCCCAAGTACCAAGAAGCCTCACTCTACCACTTCCTCTGTCAGTTCGCGTGCGGGTTCCCGCATTATGAATTGGATGGAATCTTCCAAAATTCCTCAACAGCCCGAGGCCACTGCCCAGACCGATAAGGGGGGACCGCAATCCCAGACGGCATAGCCACATGCCTTCCTCACACGCTTCCTTCCATTACCTTGCTCTGCAGCGGTCCCGTTGTCACCCAAAAGAAAATCGATATTTACAAACACAGCTGATTCCGTCACATGCCGTATTATATTCTGGAACTGTTTTGGTTTTGACAATTTATTTGTCCTGGCTGACGCGCCGATCGCCAAAGATGTGCTGTGCTTAAGTGAAACGTGGTTGTGTAATTCCCCCTCCGCCTCGTCCTCCCTAACACGCGTTTACAATATTATTGACTTTAAAACTTCGAGGGACGGTACACGGGGAAGGGCGCCTGGTGGTTTATGTGTTATGATCCCAAAACAATATCAAACTCTTGTGGTTATCAAATGTGAGTGTCGTTGGATATTTCTAAGAATTAAAGTGGGCGACACTAATGTCATCATTGGCAGTATTTATCTCCCCCCTGGTTCCAATTTGAGTTTGCTCATTTCGTCACTTTCTGACCTGAGTGATCTCCTTGGTGTAATCAATATCAGTTATCCAAGTGACACCGTAATTATGGGAGGTGACTTCAACTGTGCGGTAGGCACGTTGAATGAAGTGGATGTGAACGTTCTGCCCCCCGGTTGCCCTTTGTTTCCAGTGAGATCATCTGTGGATCCCATTTCAAATGACAGAGACGAGATCCTTGCTTCGTTTATGGAAAACCAGGGGCTCCTGATTCTGAATGGCCGAGCACCGAGTGACTACCCAGCAGCTTTCACACACATCCCCTTCCAAAAGAATTTCTCGGAATCGGTCATCGACTACATTTACATTTTCCCTAACTCCCTATCCCTCATCACCGACTTCTACGTGAACGCCCTCCCAACCCAACCTGATCATTTCCCCATAGTCCTTGAACTCACCCTTCCGCTCCTCTGATGGCCTAGCCAGTGTCGATTCCAGGATTCAATACAAATCCTACAGATGGAAGAAGGGTCTGTCTTCACAATACGAAATCACCATGCAACTCTCCAACCATGTCCAGTGGAATCCCACTGCATCCATTGACTTTTTATGTTGTAATCTAGCCACCGCAATCGATGATTGTATCCGTAAATTGAATATGTTAAATCACCGTAATACAAACCCCTCACCGATTCACAAGTATGCGTGGTTCGATGATGATTGTAAGTGGTTTCAAAGCACTATGCTAAATGTTTTCCATCAGTGGCAGAAAACAAATGATTTATGTCTCCGGGATGAATACAAACAGTTGAGAGCTAGCAGTAAAAAATTTTTTGAGTCAAAGAAACGTGCACTCGAGGAACATATTAGATCCCTACTTGAGAATGTTAGAGATTCAGCTTCTTTTTGGAAATTTATCAATAAATTTAGAGGAGCTAGTAGCGGTCCGTGTGGAATAGAAAAGGAGGAGTGGGGAAGATTTCTAAGCAAGTGTTTTCCCCCCAGGATTTTGAATGATCTCTCACTCCCCAGTCAATATCACTCAAATCTTGATGCTCATATAACTCAAAGCGAAATCCTGCGTGTTCTCTCTGCGATAAAAAATAACAAATCCCCAGGTTGCGACGGGTTCAGTAACGAATTCTACAAGAACCTGCCCTCTAACTGGACCTTATATCTCGAGTGTTTATTCAATAAAATTCTGGATAGTCAGACCGTCCCGTCCAGCTGGACAGAAGTTAACCTCTTCATGATACACAAGAAAGGGGACGCTTCTGACCCCGCGAATTACAGAGGCATCTCTCTCATCAACAGTTTAGCGAAAATCTTTTCTTCAAACATGGTTAGACGTCTGGAACAATGGGCACTGGATACCGCCTCCCTTTCGGAATTCCAATCTGGTTTCAGGAAGGGTCGTGGCTGTGTCGACAATATATTCACCCTAGCATCTTTGTCTCAAATATACGTAGGCTCGAACCGTAAGTTGTTCTCCTTTTTCATAGATTTTACTAGAGCTTTCGATAGTGTGAATCATTGCAAACTATGGCTAAAGCTTCATACAATAGGGGTATCATCGAAATTCATTAATTTATATAAAAACTGATACGACAACGCGAAGATTGCGATTAGAGCGGTTGATGGACTCACCGAGTATGTGGACATCTCGGAAGGTGTTCTACAGGGGGGAATTGAGAGCCCTATATTTTTCGCGCTTTTCCTTTCGGATCTTGAGACCTTTTTGAGAAATAGGGGATGCAGAGGAGTATCAGTTGATCATCTGAACGAAATTATGCTGCCAGCCTACGCTGACGACATCGTTCTCTTCGCGGATAGCCCCGCCCAGCTCAACCGTTTAATGAGGCATATTAATGATTATTTTACTGAAAATTCGCTAACATTGAACCCCTCAAAATCGAAAATTCTAATCTTTCAAAAAGCGGGGAGAAGGCCTGACTTGTCCTTCAAATTCGATGGAACTCCCATTGAAATAGTGAGTCAATACCGTTTCCTAGGGATCAAATTTTCCAGTTCGGGATTATTTGACATTGCAGTTGCAGATAGAGTCAGTGCAGCCTTGGTAGCGGCCTCTGCTGCTTTAGATATTTTATTCAAGTCAAAGGCCGATTCGTGGGCCACGATCGACACACTCTTCAACAGCTTAGTTCTCAGTGTTTTGGCCTATGGCTGTGAAGTTTGGGCTCCCCGCGTGCCGGATGTTATTGAAAGGGCTCAGGTTAATTATTACAAGAGGGTCCTCAATCTCCCTACGTCCACGGCTGGATACGCGGTTAGGCTAGAGGCTGGTAGGGCGCCAGTATCAGCTACGGTTTGGAAATATGGGCTTAATTGGTTGGCAAAGTTGCTTGAGATGGAGGATACTCGTTTCCCAAAAATTTGTTTTAATCGGCTGAGAACCTTAGATAGTTTGGATAGGAAATATAACTGGTCCCTCCAACTCAAGCAGCTCTTCACCCAGTGTGGATTCTCGGACGTTTGGCACGATCTCTCGTCCTCTTCGTTAAACAATGTAAAATCCCAAATTATCCAGAATTTTGTATCAAGCTCCCTTGAGAATGACTGCACGAGGTGCACTGACAGTTCAAGCTTACTATTTTACAAATATCTCCCTCAGATCTCTGGCCCTCAGCCGTATTTATCTTTGAATCTGCCTCTTGAGTGTAAACGAATAATTTCACGAATTAGACTTTATAATAAATTTAGTTTGGATTTGAGAGTCTCTATGGGCTCAGTGCACCTGAACCCCAATGAATTATGTGAAAAATCTTATTCAGGAGGAGTAAATGATATTGTTCACTTTTTATGTGTATGCCCGGCGTTAGACCACATTCGCTGGACACTATTCAACACGGATACCACGACGTTAAATTTTTGGCTTGACTTATTGTCCAACATTTCAGATCTCAGAAAAGTATTGAAATTTTTTCAGTCTGCAGCCGAGCTTCAATAATTCTGTTTACCAACAATCTGCACTCCTTGGTTTAGAACCTGCACTATTTAGTCATTAAGGCCAATTATGTATTCTCTCATGTACTCAACCGACTCTCCATTTTGTAAGGACTTAGTGTCCACAATCTTATTTTTAATAAAATATCTATCTATCTATAGCGTTGATATATTCGCCCTCCAGATCTTCTAAGATGTACACTACTGGCGTACGGTAACGTGAGATGTGCTTGATTTTGAAAACTTCAGTGCTCCGTCCCGATTCGTATCCTTTCTTGAACGCTGCTTTCGCTGTACTGATATCTATTAGATCGCCACAGTTGTATTTAAGCCATTGAGAATTTCTTTTGGAGACTCTATTGTACCGCTTCGAAAGATTTTCCGCTGACATAGATGCATTACCATGATTAATCTCACACGGCCGAAATTGTGTTCCCGAATATTTGCTATGATTGTACGCATTGACCACTTTCTGAAGAACATCCACGTAACGTTTTGTTCGGGAGTACGTGCAATATCTCCACAATCTTTTCTTCAATGTACGATTGAATCATTCAACTATGGCTGCTTTGATATCAGGGTTCCGGGTCACACGATACTCAATATCATATTTTCTCAATAGTTGTTGAAATTCGGAATTTACGAATTCTTTTCCGCGATCCATCTGAAGCATTCATGGGATGCGTGCCTTTCTTCCATTGTTCAGAAGAATCCGTCTGAAGGCTTGTGCAACGACTTTACCACTCTTATTTCGAAGAGGTTCCACCTAAGCATATTTACTAAGGACGTCAATAACAACCAACATATATGAATATTCATCGTTATATGTTGCTATGGATCGAACGTCAATTAAATCAGCCTCCCAAACAGCATCAATCTCGGAAACATTATAAAACCGTCTATTAAACATTTTGTGCATATTATATGCATCCTGGCTCTCCAACCAATCTGTGACATCATGACCTTGCTGAATATTGTGGAATTTACGTGCACCAGTAAATCCTGCTGGATGGTTGGGATTATTGTAAATCTTATACAAACCTTTCATTTTTGTAATTTCATCCATCGGATTCTGACTTGTCCACTTCCGTTCTGCGTATTGTGTACACTATCGTACGAGCTATCTTCTTCTTCTTCTTCTTCTGTTATATTTACTGTTTTATTACGAGAGGGCCTTTGAGGTGTGGAAAAATTTAGATTCACACTTGACTGTAATAACTCCTCGTTACCAATGAATTCCCGAGGAACGTTGTGCGCCCTTAATACTTTCGAAAAAAGTTTTCGACTTATAACGATTTTTTTCTTGCGTGATCGCATTGCCTCATTGACGAGATCTCCTATGTTCGAATTACGAATCACATCTCCATTGATAGTTACCATTCCAGCACTGTCCCAAGATATGACATGCCTTGGCATAGCTTGCAGCATGCGTACAAGTGCCACAGCTTTCTTTTGGTATTTTTTGGTTACACTCTCAATTATTGAACCCGTATCGATATTTTCATACGTAGAATTATGAATTCGAGAACTGCCGAAGCGTGGGTGAATGGATGAGATTTCATCGTGTTTTGAGTAATTCGGTCCTTTCTGCTCTTCAAATTCCTCTGAATCCGTTATTGGGTGCTGAGGATTGTGTATCAGACTGAGTAGCGCTGAAGAATTTGTTGATACGCGGTCCATTTCTCTCGGTCATTTGCGTAAGAATTTGACTCTAAAATTTCTTTCTTTCATGGTCAAAACGTGACCGTGTCATTCCCTGTGTTTGAAGACTTTTTTGTGTAATAATACGATTATCAGGTGTGATCAGTGTCTGAGTCCCATCATTGGTAACACCAATTCTATTTTCCGGTACAAGGATCATTTTTCGAGCGTATTCCATTTAAAAACAATCTATTTACCAATTACATTTGAAATGAGTGTACCAAGGATAGGAGCAAGAAGCAATGGAAGAAAACCTCTTTTCTGAACTATAAGTTTCCTCTTTTTAGCTATACACTTCGTCCCTTCCGTTAAATCGCGCAGCAGTTTTTTATGAGGTCTCAATTTATCTTTCTGAGACTTTACGATTGGAATATTACCGTGTAAAATATTCAATGCGCACTCACAAATATAACATATCCAATTCGGATCCGCTTTTCTCAGCAATGCCTGACGTTGCTCTTTATTTAAATGACAAAGTGTTTGGAGGACAATAGTCAATTTTTTACCTGGTGTACCACACGATGCCATGGTAGAAGACAAACTGACTTTTCTCCCTCCATTATCGTTGATTTATACCTTTCCGCGGTACATAAACAATTTGTTTTTCGTCGTCGGGAAATACAGAGGCGAGCACTCTATAATTTTCGGGTGTAGATTGTTTCAAATCTAACAGTAGATAACCATGTGGTCGAGAGGTGGCGTATAAGTAGGATTCTTGTAAAACCTTAGGGTTCTCCAGGTAAACTTGTCGTGCGAGATGTTGTATCTGGGCACGGTCTCTAGGTTTCTTAAAAATAACAATGCAGTTGGAATTTAGAGAGATAGCCCTCTGACCACGCCCTTGATGAAAAATATTCTGTGTTATGAAAATCACACTGAGGTTTTTATGATGGCTTCTTTTTGTGAAATGTTGTGAAAGGTTTGTGATGACGTGATTCGATGATTCACGCATTAAATCGTCAATAATTGATTTTGGATGCGAATCAGTACTATAATCTCGTGATTGCTGTAACACTTCCCGAAATTCAATCTGCTTAGCGTGAGGATATTGTGTGTAGGTAGGCTGCCGTTCAGCATAATACAAACGAATTCGAGAAAATTTCGTATCAGACCTGGCTGAAATATATTTCAACAAAATTTTCACAAAAAAACTTTTTCCACACCCCGTTAGGCCACTGATTATCGAAGTCCATGGATGTTTCCAACGCGTGTCTATGATCGAGACTACAGAAAAACCTCTTGGCGGTCGGACTTATGTACATCAGATTCTAAAAAAAAACCAAGAAGAAAATCAATAATGTAGAGAGTATCATCGATCCAAATACCCTTACCTACTCCTTATTATCGAACCATGCCTCGACTGAAGAATGTTCATTTATCGAATTCCGGAGCTGATGAGCTTGTGTCAGAGCACAGTAAACGTGTCGTTTCTCGTGATATTCGTTTAATGCAGCATGGTAATCACCTACAACCATTGATTTTGGCATCTTCCGAAAGATGGACAATCATCTTGCTCTTCCGTAAGATCTATAACTTCTTTATCGCTGTACTCCCAGATGAAATCAGCTTTGCAAGACCCCCGTACGAATACACGATCAGAACTACGTATTATACCACCTATATAATACGTACGTGCATTCATGGCAAAATCAATGGTTGTAGGTGATTACCATGCTGCATTAAACGAATATCACGAGAAACGACACGTTATAATTACCCATCAAATCCCAAAATTTGATTTTCTGTAGACTCCAATCAATTTCATAATGATTCTTGGTCGCCCATTTATATTCTTTTTTGTATTTGTCAGGAAACTTCAACGATCCACATGATTTCAGAATTCAATGACGAACAAATTTGTCCTTCAGAGCTATTATTGCAATTTCCTTTGCAATAAAGTGCCCATGATATCCTTTATATCCCTGTATATCTACGACAATATCCATATTTCGATGTTATACGGAATTGAGTCCAACAAGTACTGAGACACAATGGAACTGAAACAATGTAGTGAGTTGAAGACGAAAAAAATACAAAGATGACAGTTTTTTTTCTTGGAAACGATCGATTATAGTTCATTCATTATTCGTCATTTTTTGCTACATTATCCACATAACCATATGGTACAGTCGTATATGCATTTTTATATTGTTGTGTAATATTGTAAACAGAAGTCATTTTCGTTTCCCTCTGTGTTATTACTTGGTGAAACACAGTACGTCTAATTGTATCATATGATAAGACTATTGGACACTTTCTTTCACGTGTAACCATTTTCCTGACGGATTGATAATTAATGTCCTGACTATTATTGTAGTTTAAAGTGATACCTTTCACTTTACATGCCTCTTTTGTTTCATTACTACTTGTCTGAACGAGGTACCCATAGAATTTGAGCCCCCCAGAAAGAAATGATTTGATATAGCTTCCCTCCCCATACCCTTCCAGCTCATCTGTTAAATCCCCGAGAAATTTACCGCATTCGGGCTCCTATTCTCCCTCTTTGGATACGAATATTACGGAATCTGTATCACAATACAGAACTCTTTCCTGGAATTTTTCTAAATAACTGTAAAGTTTAAGACGGGCCTGTACCGTCGTGGAAGCTGCAACAACAACGGTAGCTGTGAGAGTGGGTAGAATTGACTCATCCTGATATATAAAATTCACGTACATCAGTTTTTCGTTGACGGGAAGCAATCCTATAACCACTAATTCAGGGCTATTGATTATTTCTAATAATCTTTGTCTTGTTGCGACTATTTCGGTTTCTGGTAAGTTCTCTCTTTGACCAAATTTACCCCAGAATGCATTTAAGATCATTTTCGCCAATGCTCTACCCAGGATTCCGTTGAATCTTATGTTTCTCAAGTAAAACACCTTCCTTCTCAAAATATTCTTGTATGTACGCATCTTTATCTTCATCTGTGACGCATCCTGCAGGATAATCAGAGGCTTCTTGCTTTTCCTTCAAGAACGTGTCGACATATTTATTGAATTAACCATCTGCTTGTTTTTCTCGATTGTACTGAATGATCTTGTACTGATAAATTTCGAATGCTTGAATTATTCGATAACCGCATTCGACAGCCTTCTGCAATTCATCACCAAACCACGTACCGGTGAATTCACGATCTTTGAGAGTTTGATGCTGACAAATATCTTGATTCAATTTTTCATAACATGGACGACATAGTGGAAACATCAATCGACCATGAGCACGGATCGGTAACACAGGAATATACAAATTACGCGGGGCTACGATTGTGCATTTCACAAAGCCTTCTACATTGTTAAGGTTATTGTCAACTCCTGTCAATGCTAGACACTCGTCACCTACATAAACTTCAGGATGACCTACAGGATATTTCCCCATTTTGTTTACGAAAGGACACAAAGATGTGACATGGAGATACTTGATTTTTTTCGTATTTGTGGCATCGTATAACGTGAAATAATTCTCAGTACGACCCCCGAAGAAAGCATCGCGAGGGGTGAGTTCCACATTTATCATTATAGGGTGTTGATTCACGAAATCTCGATCATTTATCGAGTTTTTTAACTGTTCGTCGAATGTTCACTCCCATATTTTTATCAAGTTGTACCCCATATGACGAATCTTGGCCGCTGTGAAGAAAGAACTTTCGTACCTTGTATCAAGTGAGTCACCTGCACGCAACTCGTTATGTCTATTAATTCTATGACACGTAGTACACCCGTGCCGAAAACAATCGTAAAATTGGAATACACATTTCTCTTGATTATCATTCTCACAATAGCCATCAACCATAACATCGTACGGCAACCGGTATTCTTTTGTGTTGAATAATATGCGTGAATAATATGCGTTTGCAAACTTCGTTGCTCCAATAATAACCAAGATATAGCTTTTTTTGATTCAGTGGTCGTGTATCTGTATGTAACACCCAATGATAGTATACCTATTTTGTCAGTCTGCATGAAATTTGTTCTATAAACTTTCGAACAGATGAAAGTATTCGTACTACATTGAGTGAACGGACATATACCCGTCTTTGTCAGTAAGATCCCATGAAAAATTATGCATGCACGTCTCAAAATGGTGACGTCCATGCGACAGTAAGACTCTAGTCCCTGTTTGAAATTAAAAACGTAGCCCTCATTCGATTTTTTTGTATACCATTCTAAAAATTTCATGCATTCCTTATCGAACATTGTGTCAGGGGAAAAATACTCGATGGTTGACAACGATCCTACGTAATCAATACTCTCTGGGACATTGAAAAAGTGTGGGGAATATCCCTTAGCTATGTCATCATCAAAACCAAACGACTCAGGTAGCGCCGACAGTGGCATGTGAAAATAATTCAAACTATCAAGAAAAATGATGTTACCAACGCGTATTTCAATTATTTTTGTACTATTCCAGATCACATTCAGTAGTCGTGTTTTTTTACATTGACTAGATACCGTAAAACAAATTGCGCGTCGAAACTACGTGCATTATGAGCCATACAAATCACTTTATCAACGCATCTATACTTTACGAAAGTAATATTCACTAGTGCGGTAACTGCAGTCTCTTTATTCCGAAACATATACTCACGCTTCCCGCAGTTAGAACAATTTTTTCTAAATAATTATCATGGCAGCAATGCGTACACACTTTTTGCATGACACAAAAATTAGGGATATGCAATTTCGTATGAACATCACTGTAAAGTGACATTCTGTTGCGTCTCAAAATCGTAAAAGATGAAAATTGTCTTCTTTTGCTTATGCTGTTTCAATCGTCACATTTAACAATGATGGTTTATTTCACGATTACATCCATACGTTCTAAAATATACTATGCCGCACTCGTATTTTTGTTTCCCGAGACGAAGCAATTTGAAACATAGCTGACATATTTTGAGAGCATCACAAACAGTTACAGACGAATTTTTCCCTTTTAATTTCCCTGACCCCTTTTTCAAATGTTGTTCAAGACATTATTGATCGAAAAACCGTCGATTACAGACGTTGCAAACTATTCGTTGTATATTTTGACAAATCGTCTCTCCCTTACAAACGAGGACATTTTCCAGGACACCGATGCTCGATGTTATCTGTGAATGTTCGGTTACACAAATCACAGAAACCACGACGGGCAATCGCACCCCGTAGATTGAGAATCGGTTGGTAATGTTTTGTGGATTCATTATATAGAATGAATAAAGTATGCTTAATATAGTCATCGCTTTGACGACCATCAAAGACACGAATTCCACCTTTTCTAAAAGTTAAAAATTCATAGACTACGATTGCTGTTTTTTGTTGAAGATAATAGTTTTGAAATGATTGAAGTTCCGCGATCCCGCTACCATTCGAAGGGATTCAAACACCACTGAGTTCCAATAATCTCATTGCCTCTTTACACTGGGTGTCACGGGTCTTATTGATGATAGCTTTCCATCGATTTTATACGTCACCTCTTCGAATTTCTCCATGCTCAGCATGCAATTGAGCAATAACAAGAGATCGCCGTAAACAAAGATTATCGGAATTAGTAACCGTTAGAATGGTTACTAATAAGAGTCTTTGAAAATGTCCTCATATGTCAGTTGCTTCCGTCCTGATCCTTCAATACCTCTAACAATAGCCGCTGTAACAACAATATTATCGGATGTGGTAAGACCCCCTGTACTTTGCGAAATGCCCTTGACAATGGTCCACACATCATCAGCACTACAATTGCGAGCATCGCGAAATCTCGACCAAACAGGACCGTGATGTAATCTATCGAAATTGATTGAAAAACCAACGTCATCATGTGGTTGACATGACGCAGTTATATGAGTCGTTAGATCGCGGAACGCACCTTCTACCCATTTTATCATATTGGTATTCGTGGGAGGGTCCAATATCGTAATAAGACATTCTTTACCTTTCATCTTGAAATTACGATATTTTTTATATGATTCGGTTATGATCTCAAATCGACGTCCTGGGGGTAGAATTATATCATAAGGTTCTCTTAGTTTTCTTTCTTCTTATTTTCCTTTTTATACAGGAGTAATAGTTTCCATATTTTGAAGTTGTTTTGCTGTTGTAGATCTCGTCTGTGCACCCCCTGTTTGGTATTTTAAAAGAAATAAGAGTAAAATGAAATTATTACAAATGGTTGTTATGTCTGATATCTCACCTTTCAATTTCTTTAGATTCGTTCATTCTTCTTTGTTGTCACAAGTATAGTAATGATACTCGGCGATTTCTAAAAAATTCGAACAGTGATTGTTTTTTCCCGTTTATGCGAACAAATACAGCCGTCAAAATCTGAAATCCCTATATAGAATAAAGATCTGTCATCATACCATTGATGTTTTGTTCATTTTCATCCTCACGCAGCCCTTGAATAGCTGAGAAGTTCTCTAGATCAACTTGACATCGTCGTAATAGTCTTGCCTCTTCCTGTACAATTCCATCAATGTACAAGTCCTCATCCCTATCAGAGGAGTAACATTGTGAGGTTGAAACCAGATTAAACTAATTATTTCACTAAACTTTCAAATTATTTTCCCAAAATAATCCAGTTTCAAAGGTCTTGTTGACTTAAATCACATACAAGGTGGATTTTCCACAATAGATGCCTTTTTGGAATAAAATATTATTATTTATAATTACTTTTATTTTTGTTCGGGCCAAAGTATTATTAAATTCTATCAGAATTATTATTTTATCAATTAATATTCGATAATTAAATCTGTTTCGGCAAAATTATATTTGTTTGGGCTATTGTCTATTATTTGCGGCCAGATAAATCAAAAGAGATGTTTTCCAATTGACAAAAGAAAATACTATTTATTCAATAAACATAAAGTCTTGTTCGCCCTTTTAACACAAAATATTAGTGTGAAACTAAATCAATAATAAACACAAAAGACATCTTAATGAAAATTATTCAATGAAAGAAAATACAACTGTTTGTGTGTTTGAGGCGTGCCTCAAAACACCACGCTTTCACTCCAAATCACGACACTAATTTTGCCGGTTTTCTGATCAGCAAAAATATAATTCAAAATTACTTTAAATTTCAAAAATATTACCGATATAAAATCCTTTATGATTTTACCTAATTTCCGGGATATTTAGCGCGACTGCTTCGCCAGCGATTGCTCTGATAGTCAATGATGGAATTAAATTAATTTCAATTCCCCTTAGATTCGTCAAAATGGCGGCACTGGGCAAGCTAGTGACGCGATGGATTTCCCACGGATTTTCCCAATAATTAATTACACTGTTCTTTAATTAATCCGGGGAAAACGACGCTCTCAAAACGACACTCTTTACGATAATATTTTAACCAGTTTTCTGGTGGATCGTACCTGGGAGTGTACGATATTCGCACTCAATAATTCCCTTCTACCACTGCCTTATCTCAAAAGTGTACTCACAGTGGTGAAGGCTAACACGAATGAAATCGGCTTTTCACGATTTCCCTCGTTCTTCCGGGCTCTTTAGTTTCTCCGGGTGGAATCACTCCTCAGACAGCTTCTAAGGCCTGATTATAATAATTTTTCTTACTTAATAAACTACTAAATGTCTACTAATTAATCTTGGTCTTAAAGTTCACTAAAGGATTGTTGTCAGTTATCAGTCGTCATGCAAAGTGAAGACTATCCGGGCTTCGTTGTCTCTCCGGGGTCAGTTTTTCTCCTCCATATCATTTCCCATCAATCCGAGCCATCCTTCTATTATTTTCACCAATGGAGAGCATCCTTTTATTCCCAAATTCATTTCTCCCCAATTCACCATCGATCTGGGTCGATTAGGATGCCTTGACGGTCAAGGTAAAAGTTTGTTCAACTCTGGTAGTGGGGTCGATATCCTCTTTATCGATCCACACTCGACAATTAATGCTCGAGCCAGTGTTTTCGACAGGAGCATGGTTCCATCTATTTAAGCAATTTCCACTGCTTAAGCCATCGCAGAGCCTTCAAGGTCCACTTGAGTACTCTGGCACAATCCTCTAGTCAAACTTCGGGCAGTCCCAAATAGGTGGAGAGTCCTCGTCTAGTCCTGTCGTACATAACCCCACCTGTCACAACAGTGGGCCATGTGAGTCGTTCGTTTTTCCCGTATTCTGTCAGCTCTGGAGCTTTTCTGTAACTCTCGTTACTCCTCAGGGTAAAAGGAATGATCTTGAGTCGTTTCTCGGATCTAGGGCTTCAGGCATAGCACTTGGATCATGAATAACCCTTCAGGATGCTCTCCAGGCGATTCCACCTTTTCTCACAAGGAAACCGTCCCGAGTGTCCCTCACCGATTTCGATGAGCTTGAAACTCAACTCATTGTCTAGTATCAATCTAATTCTCCATCTTCTGATCCCCGCCAAGGACGTTGCTCCTCCTTCTACTAATTTTTTATTTCATCAAGAATTTTTTTTAAAATCCTCATTCGATTTGAAACTATTTCTCTTATAGAAATCTGATTGTGCATTATTTTCGTTTATTCGACATTGCTGACTTGGCTTTCTTTTTCATTCCTTTGTATTTTTCAAAAATTTCTACTTTCCAGTAAGAACCAAACAAAACTTTTTCTTGGCGCAGTTTTTTTACAAAAACATGTGTTTTTGTTTTTTTAGGTCGTAATATGCGAAAAACGATACATTGCCAGATATGTGTATTACTGCATGTCAGCCGTCTTTGGTTTGAAGCATTGCTTCTTATCTATAATCGTTTATATAATATGATTGTATAAGCAATGAAATTATATATAACAATACCAATAACCGTAATATTTGTGTTTTACGACTTTGGGTTAGTCTTAATCAACAGAGTTATTTTTGTCCATTTCATTGTCGGGATTAAACAGCGGTGGGCGTATGTATGCTCTATCCAGACGCATTTTTCTCTGCTATCAGGTCTTGATGATAAAAGTATGGTCAGTCTAATAAAAGAAAGTATAAGGAAAACACTCTCGTGCCCAGCCAGTGTTTTGTTGTGATTATCATCGTTGGTTCACTTTGACACTTTCGAAACACCAGATATGGATATTGTGTATATCGTGTATATCGTGAAAATTTAGATATAGTTAGAAAGAGGACGGATAAGTATTTTTGAGAGACATTTAGATAATTATTACACGCAGAAATGAGTCAATCCTATGAACGTTATTCAATTACTGCTGACAACATTTCAAGCGATGAATATTCCGGAATCACCTATAAATAATGAAGAAATCCAATTGAAAAATAGCATCCAGGAAGTTTTATCATATGCAGTGAATGAGTATTCTGGCGTCGAAGTGACGGTGGAAGATTCGTTACACTTTGAGGAACCTTACAAAGACTAGGACATGGAGATAGTTGAAGACAAAGAATACGCGGATAACCTTCATGAACCGCCGATAGACCCT
Source organism: Diachasma alloeum (assembly GCF_001412515.2). Taxonomy (NCBI): domain Eukaryota; kingdom Metazoa; phylum Arthropoda; class Insecta; order Hymenoptera; family Braconidae; genus Diachasma; species Diachasma alloeum. Next base: position 318,208 of record NW_021680481.1, read on the forward strand.
GATACCTGTACTAAAGATGAGGAGAATTTGTCTTACGATTACAAATCTAGAGCTGTTGCATATTGGCGGAGTAGTAAAAAGAAAAAAAATTTAAGCTTAGAATCTGTCAAGCAGAAATTTCGAAAAGTAACGTTAATACGGCAGTTGAGATGCTGGGCACATAACATTAATAAGGGGGAGGCTATAAAGATAAACTTGATCCGATTTGCAAATACACACTACAAAATTTCAAATCTGCTGTCAACGCTGGAATGATCGTNAGTAAAAAGAAAAAAAATTTAAGCTTAGAATCTGTCAAGCAGAAATTTCGAAAAGTAACGTTAATACGGCAGTTGAGATGCTGGGCACATAACATTAATAAGGGGGAGGCTATAAAGATAAACTTGATCCGATTTGCAAATACACACTACAAAATTTCAAATCTGCTGTCAACGCTGGAATGATCGTACACGATTGTGACCTACGACAAAGGGCATTACAAGCCAAAAAAGATATAGGTAGTGAGGATTTTCCCTTTCAAGCCTCCGACAAGTGGATACGAGCATTTAAAAAAGCACATCGTATTGTCTCGAAAATCAATAAATTTGTTACATCGAAAGCAATCGAAGACCGTCAAGTTCTAGAGGAAAAATCAGAACAGTTTGTTCAGGATGTGAAACAACCGATTGCAATGTATGGTTTATCAAATATATATAATTCTGATCAAAGCGGATTTCAGTTTGAAATGCATTCAGGCAGAACTTTGGCTGAAGAAGGTGAAAAACAAGTACAATGTATCGTGGCATCCCTAACATCGACGACACATAGTTATACTATTCAATCAACTATATCAGCCGAAGGGAAACTCCTTTGTCCACTCTTTAGTTTTGAAAGAACCAAGCGTTCATTTCGGTCCCAGAGTAGAGGAAAAACTGTTTCGTCCGGATAATGTATACGTAGATGTATCCAAATCTGGGAAACTGACTTCAGGTATGAGACTGTGTTGATTCGTCTAATACTTCGTTTCTTATTTATCCGTAATGATGACGTCGCTCCAACGATAACGTTCATTTGTTCTATTATTTTTTTCAGAACATTTCAAAACTTGGTTGCAATATGTTTTTGTCCCTAATGTTGGTGCGAAAAGTCTATCATTGGTGGATTCATGGACCGGACACTGTTCTCCAATCGTGGAAGCTATCAAAACATGCAATAGGGATATGGAGGTAATGACTATATCTAAAGGGACAACTGGAAAACTCCAACTCCAAATCGATGTTTTTGGATGTAGAGTTTGGAAAAACTTCATAAGGCATTTCTCTGATAGTGTGATATTAATGGATTATGATTTGAATTTATATTTAAAGAATGTCATCAAGTTGCAATCTCGAACTCATAATCAATTGTCGTCACCAAGATATGTCAATCTCTTCAAATATGCTTGGTACAGAAACGGTTACGTAGAAACCAAACCAGATGAATTTGAAAATCCCGTCAATTTCGCATTCGGTGAATCTTGCAAGTCGCATTGCGAAATACCGGGATGTATGAATATTGCGATTATTTGTTGTTCTTGGGACAAGATGTCATTATGTTTCAAACACTTCTACGACGACTATCATTATTGCAAAAAATATAATGAATAAATAAATGAGGAAAATTATAAGAAGACCTCAAAATATGATTTTCTTAGCGCCTTATGATAGGAAAAATAAGGAAACGTATGAATAGTGATGACGTAGTGGGGGTGGAGACAAGGAAGAATAGAAAAAAAGAAATGCTAATGGAATTGTCAGATCATTATATTCATAGGTATGTAAAAATATAAATAAAAGTGATATTCTGAAAGAATATTCTTCAACATCCCTGTATCCTTTTTATGAATTTAGAAGAAGGGCTATACTGTATTAATTCCTCCTCCAAAAAAAACAGTAATCTGCAGAGGTCTCTTCTTCGAAAATCGACTTCAACAATGGACAAATACAGACTCATTATATTGAGTAAAGGAAAAGCGTTTTTGTGATTTGCTACACCTCGTAACGCAATTGACTGTTCATTAAATATTATACTCTCAATAATCTTATACTCAGAAATGGTTAAAAAAATTGATAAAGTGAACAAAATGCTATTAAAGTTATGTAATAAAAAATTTATATCAAATAAAAAATACATTGTGTTTATTCATATTTAACCATTGACCACCCCTTATCACTCCTCGATAAACCGAAAAATCATCAATTGTGAGACTAAAACCCTGACGAAAAACTCAACGAGGTAGTTCGCTCGAGTTTTATCACGACAAGGGAATATTGCATATCATCGGCAACTTTGTTTATCCCTCCTAATCTACTCTTCGGTATTTGAAAAAAGCGTCCGTAATTTTTCTACGTTATTGAAAATTGTTTATATCCTATAGATTATGTATATCCAGTCTCAGATAAACGTTGTAAAATACGAAATTTATTTGAAAATGTGAATATACGGAAGTTTCACTACGTCAGGGAAAATCCGATGGCGCCAGCTTCAGTGTATATAATGTACTGATGCCTCGAGACGTCTGATTAATAACTGACGGTGAAAGGTTTGTGGATAATTTCTGAGCACTCTGAAACGTTTGCAGTGATGTTCACCAATAAACCCCCGGGATTGTATTTCATTATGTTTTCTACGTTAAGTTATTTTTAACCATCTTTCCTTCTGTCCCATCGTTTCCATTCAATTTTATCCTTATAACGGTAGTTCAGTTGTTACTTGGCATAACAGGTTCCTTCACACAGCCTGTCATTTATTATTTCGACGTCGCTTGCCGGGAATATGTGTCTAGTCATTTGTCGGTGAAGCTGCACTGTTTTTCCACTCACCACATTTTTCATTTTCATTTATCTATGTCATACATCAAAACGATTTGATTATAACCAAAATCAATGACGACGTTCAATAAAATCTACGAGTCGCCATTTTGCATCATTATTTCATTAGCTACATGGAGAATAAATTGTTAAGTCTTTCAGTCTTCTCAGGAATGAAACTCAACAATTTACATTTTTTTCTCGGATAAAATAGTTGTCCAATGGGTTACTTGTTTTTCAATGAAATTAATAATAGAATGTTGTGCACTTCTATGAGCTTACAAAATTTTTGTTAAACCGGAATTATAATCGAATTTCTCTCGTTCGATCATGAGCATACAACACTGCAGAATTCAAACACTAAATAATTTACGTCGAGTCACAATTCAGCACACAGATTTCATGATAAACTTTCTACCACGGTATTGTCAACTGTAAACAAAATGGACAGCATGGATACAGGTAACTTGTTTATTATTGATAAACCTGGAAAACGAACGAATAATGAATAAAATGATAAACATATAAAATAATCCGAATATTCGAAACGAGGGATATGCAAGGACAAAACCGTTTCGAAAATCTATTGTCAAAAGAGCATTCATAAACAAACATCTCTATTAGACATATATGCCAGCAGTATAGTAAGGCCGGTTCTGGATACAAAACGTCCAAAATGACCCATCTGAGAATGGCGAACGGGGGATGGGGGGTCGGCATCCGAATGCTGCCTCAGACATGTGGGGGGGGG
>NW_021680481.1:321819-323164 GCF_001412515.2 Diachasma alloeum
ATGTGGTCGCGCGCCCCAATGTTTATCATACGTACACGTCGTATAAACAATCACCATCGACCTTGATACCGCTTGGTGGATCGCTAGAGTAAAGGTGTTTACATGAAGACACGTACGAGTTTCTTGACCTCATCAGCTGAGAGCAGTGCATAAATCGTATGATGGACCGGAGATGTCAAAAGTTGATCGCCCATATAAGATTTTTCTGAAATCGAATTATTTTTGCTAGGGAATTGTTTCTAAGAAGAATTTTTCGGTTGATAGTGCAGACGCTTTTCTAGGAAACGTCCATCGTTTCCCGCAACCAAATTTCCGTTACACTAGTTTTCATTATATTGACGGAGAGTAGGGGTGGGAAGTCAGAGGATATAAATGGTGCACTTTCGAGAGGTCACATTAGTTGCAATCATGGAGGATCTTTCGATAGATGATATGCGTTATCTGATTAGTACGCCACCGTACTCTCTCTATTTTGAAGAATTAGTTGAGACGTATTTTGCTAATCTTCCACCTGACAATATCTGGAGTCTTATCAAAGATGTCCTGTCTTTGGACCAAAATCACCATGATTTGAGGAAAAGGCATGAAGAAGAAGAATCTGATGATTCTGTGCTTCCATTGCCCAGCCATATTTCAAAAAAATTGGATGTGATTCTGGAGTGTATTGAAGAAATGGTAGTGAGAGTGAACCTCGATTTCATCCAAGATCGATGGAGTAGTTCTTATGATGATGCTGATGATGATGACGGCCCCTCAACGAGCAACAGATTCAAGAGGAAGAGGGGGCCAGATCTAAGGGAGAAGAGTCCAGCTATACCAATGCTTGGTATTCTACAGGAATTAAAACTTGGTGTTATCATAATGTTCAATTCTTTAACAAAAAAGGCAGAATGTACCACTAATAATAATAATAATGCAGGCGATGAGAAATAAAAAGATATTTGGTCTCCAAGAATAATTATTGTTTATTTCATTAAAAAATTACATTCCTTTTCCAAAAAACATTTTTTTTATTAAATAAGTTTCTTCACACTACCGCTGAGTAAACTATACTCAATGATTCGATCGTGTAAGATTAAACAGTAGGCTGCTGTATTGTTGGGGAAGTCGGCTGATGACTCAAACTCCAGCCGGATGTCCACAGGTCCAGATTTCAAGAACTCCAATTCCGCTCTGCTAAATAGTGGCTCAGGCTCTTTATGGTAATACGATGTTTGAAAGCTGGTGTATATGTCATAGAGAAGAGCAGACTGGTTGTGTGCAATGTCAAGATTCAGATTTCCATAGGGATAGCTTTGTGAATTCAAAAATAATTTGATCTCTCGAATGTTACAATGATCAAATT
>NW_021680481.1:323238-414825 GCF_001412515.2 Diachasma alloeum
CTGGTTGTGTGCAATGTCAAGATTCAGATTTCCATAGGGATAGCTTTGTGAATTCAAAAATGATTTGATCTCTCGAATATTACAATGATCAAATTCGCTAGCATTTTTCAGGTTGATTCTTACGGGCTGTTTGAAAGCCTACAATGACATAACGAGGTTTTTCCAGTTGTGTTGAGGTTTTCACGACCCACACATGTTTCGATGTCCTAGGTAAGAGAGGATACTCATACAATTCCCAAGCTCGAAAACTGATTGGCACTAGGTTGTCCTTTGAAATCTGATTGAGAAGTTGCACTTTTTGAGAGTCTGCAGGTTTGATGTAGGGAAGCATCCAATCAATTTTGGTGAGGGAAATTTTGAACGTCTCTGTCTGCTGTCCAGCCGCAGGTGCTCCCTGAATGACGGCATTGATATCGTTGTGTGAACGTGTCAGTATCAACTCATGCTTCGCATTCACAACAATTCTCTGGTAATCTTCAGCAAATCCTAATATCATGCTGAGGGGAATGGATACATCAAAATATCCTGCATCATCAGTTATGTTCTTCTCTTTATCAATTCTCCAGCCTGCGTTTTCCATGAGAAAGCCCTGACTGGGGCTCTGAGAAATGTAGTTTTTCATTAATGTTGTAAGACCAACATTTTTGCATCTATCAATTTCCACAGCATTCAATTCATAACGTATTTCTTCGAATAAATGACAGATGGCATTGTTGACAAGTTCTGTGTTAGCAACAGCGGCATTATCTGTTTTCGTCAAACGGCCGCAGATATGCAGTGAACTCTTGCTTGGCAACAGACAGAGATCTTGATGTTGTACGGAAATACGGATTTCATCGTTGTTGTTAAAGGATGACGATGCGAATGGCTGATGAGCATGGATCTCATAATGAGAAATCGACTCATCAAAGATGATTCGCTTTTGAATATTCAACATTTCTTCCATGGTAGACGTTAGTAACAGCAGGCAAAAAAGATAGCAAAACTTTACTTTGGCACTTTTTTGCGAAGTTTCAAACCCAGACTCTTCAGGAACTTGATGTTCTGCGATGTCAGCTTCGTGAGAGGCACTCGATGACTGTCCACTTTCCGGCATGAGTCCTCACTTTTATAACTGCCACCGATCTTATTCTCAAAGACAATGCCTATTTTCTTAATCAGCTCTTATATGAAGACTCGCTGTGATGACTTCTCCACGGAAATTCACCAAACGATCGTCTTGGTCCACAATTTTTAATTGCAGGTGATCTATTGACTGCACAACGATCGGCAAGTAAATGACCTGAGCAGGCGATTCAATGATCTTATATCCTGTTGGAATGCTTGGGAAGAACTCATGGATCGTATGCGCACGTCGGCTATTAATGTAGGCCCCTGCAGTCAGATTACACTCGACCCGCAGTGAATTTACATGAATGATGTCTGGAGGTCTGGCAGCTCGATAGATTGTAGAATGGGCGAGAATCTCCCCTTGGAAACCAAGGAGTTGCCCAATCGAATCTGATTTCATGAAATTGATGATGATATCATTCGGCAATTCAATTACCGTGGTGAGAGTCCGATCATCACCCTTCAAACTAAAGGGGATTCTCCAGGCTAATAATTCATTCTTCAAGTATTTCTCAAGATCACTGATTTCATAGCTCCCTGTTGGTATAGTCAGCCGTACTGACATTCCATCTTTTTGAAAATAAAATTTATTGCATCCTTCATCGATATTAGGAATTGAATTGTACGTTAGGAATTCCACAAGTCCCACACTGTAAGATTTCCGAGGTGATGATTCAATGGGTGGGAAATACCAAGCCTCCAGTACAGAACATCTGCCAGACAAGGTCAATGTAAATGAGTCACTCATCGTGGTTACCACTAAACTGATGTATATATGAACTTGTCTGCTGTTTTATACCAATTCACCAGAGAGAAATTTTAAGCATAAATGTCCACATATGATGGTATTATAGTCTTGATAATTTTTAGGGTTATATTTCACAATACTACCGTCACCGAGATAATCAATTAAATCTTGAGGTGGACGTAAATTGCCGTAGCTATCAAAGTAGCAGACTTCATGATCTTTCTTTTTATACGCCACCCAGTGAGTGCCTGGTCCACTTTTATCATCAAGATTTACTATAGCCGATTCATACTTCCATGGCCCACCTCGAGGCATGTCATTTCTCATATAAACACCACGAAAATGTGGAATTTTCATGGCTTTCGCATATTTGACTAGATCGCTATCAGTGAGAGCTCGGTGCGGTAGTCTTACTAGTTTTTTGGATTCAAATGTAAACCTAAACCCGACTTATAGGGTTTCAAATACATCCCCTTGCCCAGGGCGATGGCTTCCATGGTACGATTATGTCGCTGACTCTCTGCAAGTGCCGTGGCAGCATACTTGGAGGCGTTGATTGCTTTGGCAATACCAGCAGCACCACCCGCGAAAGCACCAGCGGCACTGAGACCTGCAAAAAGTGGGATGAGGAATGCCGGAAGAATCCCACCGATTTTTGCTGGAATAGGGAGAATCCGAGGTACAGCTTTCATTTTCTTTCTCCCTCCAGCATGTTTCACAGCCTCACGTGCACCTTTCAAGGCACTCTTCACAACATCGAACCCTGGGTGCATGGACCCCTTGGCAGCTTGCACAATCTGACGCAATGATATCTTCTTCTTGCTAGCCTTTCCAACCTTCTTTTTGCGACAACCCTTTCCAGTCTTCGGTTTCGTCTTCCTCTTCTTCTCATCAGTAGTTTTCTGACTCACTCCCATGCCGAATTTATTCTTAGCCTTCATGATGTTCCCCACACCGAAGGCCACAGCCTTCTCACCAAGACTCGCGTCTTTGGCTAGAACTCGACGCCAAGCTTTATCAGCGAGGGCTCTATCAGCTGCGTGCCTAGCTGTTAAGTTCTCTCTGTTCTTTGAATAAGCTATATCGTGTTCCTTACACGCGGCATCCAGAGGATTTATACCAGGATCACCACGTGCCAATCGTGTCACCAACTTCGTTCCAGGTCCACAGTACTGATAGCCAGGCACGTGCAGTTCAATGGGTAATTTATTAATGAAATCGTTCACCACACCTTTACCCTTCCGAGTTTTCGCATGTTTGCACGCAGCCATGTTCTCCCAGAGACTGATAGAAAGCCCATAAATACAGCGTATTTATATGCTTCGATGACAGTCGTCAAGATGGAGTTCAAGGAGCAAAGGGCCAAGCTGCCTGTGATGAATTTCGATAAAATTACAGATAAAAAGAAAGATAAGCGAAAAAATCGTCACGGTCCCCTCCTCCCCAATAGTGTACGAGCAGTCATATATGGACCCTTGAATTGTGGAAAGACAAACGCTCTGTTTGCACTTATTACACACCCTAATGGTTTGAAGTTTGAAAATGTTTACGTATACTCGAAATCTCTAAATCAACCAAAATATCAATTTTTGAAAAAGTTATTGGAAACAGTGAAAGTGATTGGCTATTTTCCTTTCAATGATCATGATGAACTCGTACTGGAGGATCAAGGCCATCGCATTGAATAAAGTGAGTAAACATTATTCTCTCTCTTCACTTCTCTCTCATCTCTTTATCTCCCTCACTAATTCCAATGTTATTTTTTTCTTGTGTTTCAGATGCTGTCAACTCTCGGATCGTGCACCATTCTTTTTTATTCTTTAGTTTTTTATATTTTTATATATTTTCATNATATACATTTATACACATTTATCATGATCATGTCAATACTGATATGTCATATACCCAGTTCAAGGAATTGTGTGCAGCGTGCTGGAGTACTGATAAGTATGGGTTTATCACAATTAATAAAGATTGTGAATTGCATGAGGGGCGGTATCGAAAAGGATTCGATTGCTATGTGCATATAAATAGGTGTTAAACATGGAGATTTGAGGCAGTGTTGAATGGAACGTATAACCTTCAACATGCAGCGTAAAGACTTGCAACTTGAGTCGGACGTTCTGCGTCACATTGCTGAGGCAAGTAAAACAATTCGTCGCAAATATAATACGTTGAAACTTGGTAAAGACACTAGTGAACGTACTATAAATAAAGTCTTGAAACCTGTAATTACACCCCTTGAAAAATTGGTTGATCAAACGAGTGTGCAGCAGCATAAAAAAGAATATATGAGAAAAAGACGAAAAAAGATTGACCAACGTTTGTTACGTTTCCACTCATCATCAAATGACGATGGTGATGATTTATACAACACAGCAGGGATATCATTTGACGAGATGGATAGAGATGACTTCCAGCAAAAAGCTGTGGTCAGCACTCCAGCTCGTGCACTACCTTCAACAAGTCATCAAAATTCATCGTCATTTGCTAATGATTCAAGGTCAAAAAGTCGATCAAAATCGGAAGAGTCATTGGATGAAACAATGGTCCCGAATACAATTGAAAATCACCTCCAGACTTATCTCAAGCGATTTGGAACGGCAAAAGACAAGGACTTGGATAAAGAATTTGGTGTTCGAAAATTGAATGAAAATTGGAAAATTGGGAATAAAACAGTGACTTTCAATGGAGATTCTATGACAGTTGGTGATAAGCAGTATAAGTTGACAACAGGTCTATTGACATTAATATTTGATAAAAATCCTGAAATGATACATGTGACTGGAACAGATAAGGAGCATTATGGTGAAATTTTACATCATACGAATGCACATCGTCTGTATTATAAATCCAGCAATGCTCTACGAGATAGAAACCCAACTGAAAAATTTACAAATATCATCGCAGCATTGGTTTCATCTCCAGCGAAAACTGGGACAGCTCTTTTGCCTCACTCCATGATTGCCCCCAAGACAACAACAAGCAGGATGGACTACATTTACTGGGATAATCCAAATGAATTGGTGGATAGACTCCGCCTCCTCACGGCATCTCGAGCGGCCGGTAATACCAGTCATACCAACGAAATTCTTTCTATAATTGAAGAACTACGTGAGGCTGAAATCATATATTAGGACCTGACATTATACAAAATGTCTCATTTACATCATGAGTGTCGATGTGTTTGGACGGCAGTTGTCATACAGCAGTAAGACCACCACTGCTGCTAGGAGAGGTCCACCAGGTGATGGATTTAAACGTACACTCGATGGAAATTACAGTATTGAGGGCAAAAGATTATGCAACATCGCTGATCCAGTGGAAGAATTTGATGCCATTTCTCTGCACTTTTTGCGTGAAAATCTGAGGAAAGAAATCGATGAGGTGAAAAAAAGTGTGGCGGCCGATTTTATAGAGAAATTAACGGCTCAGAGTAGAGTTATAAATGAGCGTGAGCTAGCAATACGCAAACGTGTGAAGAATCTTGAGGGCAAACTGAAGGAATACTGGCACAAGATCGGAGAGTTAAATAAACAATTAAATGGATCTAACGAAACGGACAATAGCTGAAGAGCTTCATAGGCCAGCTCGAAGAAATTTCAAGCGACGACATGTTGACGTTCGTGGACTGGATGAGACGTGGCAGGCTGATCTTGTGGAAATGATTCCATATGCGAACTCCAACAAAAATTACCGATATCTCCTCACTGTCATAGATATTTTCTCTAAGTACGCCTGGGCCATTCCCACCAAGTCAAAAAACGCTGCTGATGTCACAAGTGCTATGAATAAAATTTTGAAAGAAGGCCGTGTTCCCACAAAGCTACACGTGGATCAGGGCAAAGAGTTCTACAATAAAGATTTTCAAGCTCTCATGAAAAAGAATAAAATAAGCATGTACTCAACCTTCAGTAATGTCAAGGCATCCATATGTGAACGTTTCAATCGAACGCTGAAGAATAAAATGTGGAAGCAGTTTTCTATTCTTGGGACTTACAAGTGGATTGACATTGTTGATGATTTAGTAGCTGAATACAATAATACAAAACATCGTACCATCAAAATGAAGCCGAAAGACGTCACAATCAAGAATGAAAAATCTTTGTTGAAACATATATATGAGAAATTACCGATAAATCGTACGAAGAAAATCAAATTCAAGGTTGGTGATAAAGTGCGAATCAGCAAGTATAAAACAATTTTCGAGAAAGGATACACCCCCAACTGGACAACAGAAGTTTTCACAATTCAGAAAGTACAGAAGACCAATCCTGTCACCTATAAACTTGTGGATGGGAAGAATGAAGCAATCAAAGGAGGTTTTTATCAGGAGGAACTGAGTGGAGTGAAGCATCCAGATGTGTTTCTTGTGGAGAAAGTGTTGAGAAGGAAGGGGAAGAAAGAATTTGTAAAATGGTTGGGATTTGATGATACACATAATAGTTGGATAGATGCTAATCAAATGTAATTTTTTGAAATAAAAAACAAAATATTTTCTCGAAACTGTGTTGATTTATTCATGATATCCATAAGGTACAGTATCTGTCGAACCAGGTGTTATGATTCTCTTGTCATCATTAGAACTCAAGGCTAATTTTTGTTGTTTTACAGTGTAAACTTCATGTTTTTTACTCTGAATCAAAAATTGATATGTTTTAAGATTTTTCTGCTGAAAGAGACATTTTTTATAATCTTCAAATGTAATTGTCCTCAGTGTAGCTTTTTTCACACCTTTCGCTCGTTTTTTCTCTTTTAAATCACCCAAAACCTTGAAAGTATAGAGTTTGGCACGCAGGCCTATAAAATCAGTCATAATTTCCCCTTTACATTCATCTTTCATTAAACCTATCACTTTTTTATTCACTCTTGGCATTTGAAAAAAATTCTCTGCGGGATAATCGGAAGTATCAAATTTCGTAATATCTCGTTTGATAAACTCATAAATATCAGGAACATTGAAATGATATATAAGACTGTCTGTGTCAGTGTACATTAATTTTGAACGCTCACCAAACACTTGTTTCACATAGTTATAATGAAAATCGTAGATATAAATTTTCGACAAGTCCAAAATGGCGAATCCAATGTAGATTGGTTTATTAAAAGTGATTCGCGTGCGATTCATTTCAATTATCACCATATCATCATCGAAAATCAAACTGCTGTGGAAATTAGGCAGAGCGATGCGAGCTCTTGCCCCCCACCTTCCACCCCACTCGGTGACTAATTTGACATCTTTGTGCTTCCTTACATTCTCCATGGTTTTCCCAAAAACAGCATTATTCATTAATTTGAAGAAATTCTTTTCAAATTCACTCGTCGATTTCTTCCGCATTTCTGTGTTCAGGTCAATATAGGGCTTGAGCCATGTTGCTTGCTTGAATTTCAATATTCGATGGATCCTCGTCAATTTCATTCCAAGATTCAAACTTTGTTTCAAATTTCTGTAATGTATAACATAGGATTTTTTGGCATACAAAGTAGTCATTAACTTGGTATTCTTGCGATTTGGAGGAACAAAATGTTCAGGGCATAGAGGTAGGTCCTTGTGTGCATCATGAAGTTCTCTGGGATATTCCAAGTCTACTTCCAATATATATTCAGTTGGAGAATCATCAGGTACATGAAGAGCATTGAATCCTTCGGGATTTTCCCACTCAAATGCATGACAGGGTAAGTATTGACTCATCGCTGCACCGTACAAATTATTCACATCAAAGTACATAAGATATGATTCCTCTTCGTTTGGATTGTAATTCTCACCCATATAACGATTATTGGCATGAGCATAACGATTAGTGCACTGAGCTACTCCTCCTCGGATACCTTTTTCAATGAATAAGAGTTTATCAACGTCTGTGAAAACTTCAATCTCCACACCAGTGCATCTCAACATTGCATCGAACGCAAGTCCAGGTGCTGTATAATAATGCAGTGGATCTAGTTTGTACACGGAAAAACAGCTTTTCCGGAAATTCTCAAAAATATCAGCCAGGAGTAACACATCAGTTTTCAGATACAAATCAGAATATTCACCAAGTGTTGAGAGACCAAATTTCTCCCAAACTTGACACGCATGTGCATAATCGTCATTTGAAATCGTTTGGTTGTTCAGTGCCGAAAAAAAAGCTTCTCTTGAGGGCAGTTCTCGATCATCCAATTTATCCCAACTATCCAAGTATTCATAGGGAAATACACCCTTCCTCATTAATAAATGGAATTGTTCATCATCATCACAATGAGCCAGTGTAATAGTCTTGTCTACATCAGTCAGGTCTGATGCCAATTGTTCCAAGCTACTTGCCATAAACCTAAACGAATCGATGAATCTCAAGCTTACTTTCGTCTGTGGAATAGATTTCCTGAATGAAATATATCTCTCTTTGGTTAGTGGAAGCAACGCTAGCGGTCCCTCAAAATATTTTACCAAATCTTTAATCAAAAAATGTGCATCATAGCCTGAGAGATTATGAAAAATTATGGGGATATCTTGTGAATTTTTGTAATTTATATTGCAACCAGCATGCGCCGCTCCACGATACCTGCCTGTGAAGTGACAATGGTCTCGATGTTTTATATCTGTTGAACTGAAAGGCTTTTCACATATGTGACACACTCGAGCAGTTGCAAAGTCTCGCGATTTTTCGTCGGTAAGTGGTTCCATTGGTACAACAGTCTTCAATATATCATTTACCATCTCTCCCGTCTTCTTTAATTCATTCATGAACCACATGATACAATCCGCGCCACGTTTGATTTTAAAGAGAGATAGGTTATTATTGAAGGAACACTGTAAGTAGAAAGCGACACTGTGAGGGATGTGTTTCTGGTACAATCTGTTATCATCATCATCATAATCATCAATCGGTTGTAAAATACACTCCAGATCAGCGTAAATAACGAATGGCACTGGTTCCTTGAATTTATGATTTCGAAATTTCAAGATTTTATTCTCCTCCAACGGTAGTATCATTTTACATTTGTTGATAACAAAGCAGTCTTGTTTGTGATCCTCATAACTTTTTTTCTCCCGAAAATGACACAAGCACCGATCACAGAGCCATGTACGGTGGCCGCGAATTGAAATTTGCGCACTAACAAGTCTTGAAAGATCACTAATCCACGCGAAGTGATAAACTGGCTGTACATTGACTGGCAAATGCACACTCGTACAAAAAAGTAATAAATGAATTGTAGGTATTTCTAATTCCATTTTGCTGAGATAAAACGGTACTATCTCCGTCTCAGCGTTCACTCCACTTTCAAGACCATAAATATTGATTGATAAATCATTTCTCTTCTCAAATTTAAGAACATCACTTAAAGAGATGGGGAAATTAATACCCCTGTAATCAAGTCTCTTCAGGCTTTGGGGTAGAGTTGCACTTGGATAATGTGGGTATGAGGAAGTAACACATCTGTTTCTCTTCGCTGGATGAAGAGCCGCAATAACCGACCACAAGAAACAGAATTTATCTGAATTTCTTATATTCACAACGGCTTTTTTACACTGTATATGAGACGGTAGCTCTGCGTAAGTCGATAAACCTGCAGCGAGTGGACTATAGCGATTGATATTAATCATTAAATTTAGCACTTCGATCAATTCCCACCCTGAATCGCGTTCTTGGAAATCCTCGATTTTTATAAGCAGTGGTTCAATCACATTCTCATCAAACCATGCCCCCAGGTCTGTAGCTGGTAGAATAATTGCATTCTTCGTATTAAAATGTTTTATTTCGTTGGTAATGACCTCTTCCTTTTTTATTTGAAATTTACCAGCTAATATACTGTTCACTTTCATATTCCCATTAGTCTCGAGAACATTTTTCAAACGCACAATTGTTAACTCTTTGGCATCACTCAGAAAGGCAGCTGGATCCTTGTTTTGTAGATTAATCACAGTACCAGTGCGTATGCGACCTTGGAAGGCTAAGGGGCCATCCCTCCAGCGTACTCGATCTGTGAGTGTTTCTTCTCTGCTACCTGATGGCACCTGCACTCGACCTCCTCGACGTTGTCTATTCCTGAAACTCTCCTGGTATCCTTGGATTCGTGCGATTGTCGATAGCAGTTGTCTGGTGCGTCTGGCGCCTACACTCGAGTGTTTACGTTTTGGGACGAAGGAGGATTGTGGAGATGCTGGATAATAACCATGAGGATACTCAATTCAATTTTTTTGTTTTTATTCAATACATCGAGAAAGATATTGTTAATTTCGAATAATAATGAAAAAATAAATGATAATTCACACTCGCGCACATAATATAAAATGAGTTTTATACTCGTAATGTGGAATTATTATTATGGAAAAATAATTAAACATCATGAAAAAATGTTTTCTCGTAGCATAAGCAATTGTCCCATCTTCTCGTCATACAGCAAAAGCAGTTTTTTTTTCCCCCTTGGAATATCAGAATCGTTTACAACTGGAACAGATAAATGAGAAAAACAATTTATTAATACATTTTCTTCATTGAGTCCATTGATTTTGGTGATGATTATCAGAAATTTACCTTGTGACGAATTTCGATGTTGGCAGGCAATCTCTCAGGAAACTTGAAATGGCTCATTGGACGAAAGTAGACGTGGCCGTGAGGACAAAACCATAATTTAGCTCGTACATCACCAATCGTGACGAAAGTGCCACCAACTTTGAAATGTCTGTTGATAACTCCTCTCAGCTTTTTCTTCAATGCCTTCTCAGACAGCTCCTCACCCCATTCTTTAGGCACGAAAATTTTCACCAGTTCATCATCATCGTCTGAGTCATCATCCGATCCTGTAGTGCACTTTGGAGCTGAGCCTGGTTGTGCAGTCCCAGGATCCTCTGGAATCACAACTGGTTCCACTCCCGGTGCAAGAGTCTCTGATGTTTCTCCAGATTCTGAGTTCTCGAGTATCTCTGGGATGACAGGTGAGTCTTTTTCCACTGACTCAGAGCTCTCTGGAATGATGGGTGAGTTTTTCTCCAGCGTGTCAACCTCTGGAGGGTTTGAGATATCAAGTGAACCCTTCTCTGCTGGCTCTGGACTCTCTGACGAGTCCGGGATAGTAGGCACTGCTGGGCCTTTCTCTGCTGGCTCCGGGCTCTCCGGTGAGTCTGGAATAATAGGCAGAGTTGGTCCTCTCTCAGCTGGCTCTGGGCTCTCTGGAGAGTCTGAAACACCAGACATGATTGGACTCTCCTCTATTGGATCGTGAATCATAGGAACAGCTGAATCATCCTGCTCTGCTACCTCGGGAGGTACATCCAAACCTCCCTCTACTGACTCAAGGCTCTCAGGTGACTCGGGGATCGTGATAGCCACCTCAGCGGTATTCTGTGGATCCTCCGGAATGACCATTGGATCGTGCACTTCTTCCATATCAATTGTTGAGTCAGGCTCCATTGGTGACTCAGATGTGTCCGAAGCCGCTGTCCCACCACCACTTCCAGATGATTGTGGAACAAGTATTTCATTGAAAACTGAATCCCAAGTAGTTGTATCACCTGTCTCACTATTCACTTCAGACGAAGATGTTCCGGAAAGGTCTATCAGCCCAACTACCAACTCACCATCAGTGGAGCTCTCGTCGTCAGAGTCATCTGACTCTGCAGAGAGAATTGATTCGATGGTCTCGTTCTCCACATTTCTCTTAAATCTCTCGGTGAATTTCATATTTTGAATGAATTGACGAACTGTAACGATTTCTAAAGTTGAAATTATTTCGTGATCAGACATCACACAAAAGGAGAGCACTATGCACCTTAGCTCGTTGAATCGGAATGTACCGAACAGTGGGTCTGGGGGGCTGCTTATAAAGCCACCAGATCTCATACGTCAGAGATCGCTTTTGGCATACCCCCACCACAACCGCCATTTTGTTTAACCGTCATTTTGTCCAACGGTCATCGTACCATGGACCAGTAGAAATGCTAACCAGACACACTATGGAATGTAATCATTCCACCATAACGGATATTGAATTAATATTATGAAAACGTGACTCTTTCATGTTGGGGTGTAGCTTGCGCCCTCTGAGATCATTCCACAGGGGTGCCGCCGATTGCATCATTATATTTCTAAGAAAGTCAACTGAAAAATTCTTCGCGGAAAAATCGACAACGGTTTGCGCTCGCAAGAGAGGTATTCACCCTCTGTGATGTTTAAAAAGTTTTTTTTTCTTCGAATTCCGTCTGACAGACTTCATCATTGCGAGTTGGCCAGACAATAACAAAAATTATTAAATTAATATTGTAAAAACGTGACTGTCTCGAGACAACGCTTCATCTACCCCTCCGGCAGAAACGTGTGGAGAGGGCTAATCTAACCGATCCGCCATGATGCTAAATGACAACGCATAAAGACATGAAGATAGAGGGGTCATCTCAGTCAGTTTCGCATCTGAACAACAGCACTATGGCGGTAGTTATTGATATTGAGGGTTTTAAAGATATTGGAAATCAGTTCATTGTGAAAGAATTCGCAATATCTGCATTGGAAGTTAATGAACATGGAAATTTTCTCCATGACTGGGCTCTGGTGGACCTACCTCGCAAATGGGATGATTTGCTACCTAAATATAAGGAAACAAATCAGTGGTTGTCACGTCATCATCACGGGCTGCNTTCATCACCGGCTGCACTGGGAAACTCCCGGCGATATTGAGTACCAGGGATTAATTGATTTTGTCAATCGTATGGTGGAGTATGTCCCACACATCTACGTCCAAGGTGCTGAGAAGAAGAAGTGGGTGGATCGGATCCTCAAGAGAGATATACCAGTTGACGATTTGAACGATCTTGGTTGTCCAGTTCTGAATTACCTGAAGGAGGAAAAAATGTGTACATATCATTATAGCCTTTATGATGGAAGTCCTGTCCACTACTATTGTGCGGTGGATAATGTGGTGCGCTTAAAAAAATGGTACGCTAGATATGAAGCTGGGTCTCTAGAAAAATCTTTGAAAAAGTTTTGTGAAAATCAACATTTGAATTCGTTGACAAGCCAGGAAATTTCTTATCTCCCCAAACACTTCATTGCAACCGTTGCCAAGGACACTGTTGATGCAACTTGGGAGAAATTGCCAGAGATGATGAAGAGAGATCCAAGCATCGCTGGTTTACGCTATTGTCGCACGCATTGGTCTTCATTGGGTACAATACCACTCAGTCCAACGCCTCCACCAATAGCAGAGTGCCCTCTATGCCAGTATCGACGTTGATAATATATACAAAATCACTGCACCACGTTCGGTATACTTGGATTCTTTGAAACCCCATCCTCCCTCTCCTCATATGAGATCAGCTTGTATAAACTCTCGTAAACATCGTCAGTTCACCATTGAATTTCGATAGTACCACATCGTAATTATTATTCACTCAGTTTGAACAGAAGAAACAGGATTTTTACATTCATTTGAAAAAGTTATTTGTGAAAGTTATCAATTTACGTGTTCAATAGACAAAATGTCGCATCATATAGATTTTGAGATATGTGAGAAATCGTATACATCCTTTGAGGATGTTGCAACATGGAATATGGATGAGGCCTATCATCGTATCCTAGAGAATGTCCTCATACCCTTCAAATGGTTCATGCAATTGCCCATGCCAACGTTGTTGACACACATCATGAGGGCTATTGAGGAAATGGATGGCATCACCGATGTTTATCTATCGTTTGTTGGTGTGCGTACTATTCTGGTTAAAAAAGACGATGTGTACGTCTTCGTCCAGGGACCTATGGCAGATGAGGGAACATCTCCTGATTGCAGCTCATGTGAGGGTAAAACTTCCCCTGAATGTGACTCATGCAATGAGGTAGGAAGCAGTGCAGATATAGAAACGTTGGAGGAGATGAGAGCGATGGAGCAAGCAGATGGAGCGAGGGTGCCAGAGGTTTATGTGAGTCCAATGAGGGACGATGAGGGGGAAGATGGGGTAGAAGATGACCATGTGGTGAGCGTATTCAACGTTGATAGCAGTGATACCTCTTCGGATGAGGTCTCTTTCAACTTTATTTTTGATGGCGAGACATAAAAAGTTGAAAATCACATGAAGGTGGGGGGATAACCAATGACAGTGCATGGAGTGTATAAGGGGGTCCTTCTCCCTCTGTTGCCTGTCAGAGAACAAATTGGCAATAGACATTCTTTAATCTTCGAGTGAATATCATCATGGAATTAATTATTGATTTTCAAGGATTCCGCAGAGGAGGACATTTTGTTTTGAAAGAGTTGGGTGTAGTGTCAGTTCAGTCACCAGTTGATGAGAGTTCGCTTCATATCCACATTGTTTTCCAACCACCATGTGCCTGGAGTGATCTGGAGACGCAGGATGTAATAACCAACAGATGGCTGACGCGTAATCATCATGGAATATTGTGGAATACTGGTGAATGTGATTACAATGATATTGGGAAAGTTTTTGACAGTTTCTTGAAGAAACAAACAAAAATTTATGTGAAAGGGTTAGAGAAAATCACAGACTTGGAGAAACTGGTGGGAAAGTCACATGTACTCATAAATTTGGATGATTACAATTGTTCAAAGATTGGCAACTACAATATCAAAGACTGTTCTCATCGGAAAATCCATCAGAACATCAACACACGTGATCAGAAAATCCACTGTGCTTTGGCCAATGTGTATCGTTTGAAAAAGTGGGTCGAAGACAATTACCAAAATCTCAAAACCAAAGAAAGTGATTTCAATGAAAATTTTTTGACTGAAAACTGACATTCCACAAATTGAATTATGTAAAATATTGTTGTTCCTCATCATCATCGATTAATTCTGTATCTTCCAATTTTCATCTTTTAAAAAATATAATCTGAAATTTCAAATTTGATAAAGTGCATTTTTTTTAAATTAATAATGTGTCATTCATCTATTCCTTCAACAAAGAATAATTTCAGGTGTTCACACACTCTTGGAGCCACATCTTCTCTCTCTAATCGGTGGAATATACAGTCTGCTTTATTCCGCATTGATAAATCCTGTCAATCGCATATATATATATATATATATATATATATATATATATATATTGAATCGACGTTGTTTCATCTCGACTTCACACTTTTATCCACCTCCGATCATTGCCGCCCCGCTCAGCTGACAGACTCGCACGTGCCTTCATGTAAACAAATAACTGAAACTTTTGGAATAATCGGACAGACGACTTGTGCATAATTAAATAGAAGGATTTTTTTTTACTATTCATTCAAACAATAATGAACATTTGTCTATGGAGAATCATTTTTCTATGTTAATATGAAAATTACACATGCAGTTAGATTTCTTATTCTTCAACGATTCACCGAGCACTGTGGGGAGAAGTTTTGTTTACGCACACGTGACAGCCGATAAACATAAACGCTCAGCCACAACTCACCTCCAAACACTGCATATCAAATTTTGAGAAAAAATCATTTCTACCATATTCCTGATCAATACATTTTTCTGAAATTATTATTATTCTCAAAAACGATAAAACATTTGAAAATTCTCTAGAAACTTTTTTTTTCATTCAGTGGGATTGCATTCGACATCGATTCAACTCTCCAGCGATCCACCAAGCGGTATCAAGGTCGATCACGATTGTTTATACAATGCGTACGTGTCCACTGATAAACATTGGGGGGCGCGCGATCACAACCAACTCTTTCCAACTCACAATATCAAATCCCCCCCCCCCCCCACATGTCTGAGGCAGCATTCGGATGCCGACCCCCCACCCCCCCGTTCGCCATTCTCAGATAGGTCATTTTGGACGTTTTGTATCCAGAACCGGCCTTACTATACTACTTATGCCCTCAGTTTCAATTTCAATTTGTAATGAGAACTGAGACGAAATTGAAGTGATGCATTTCATGATAATGAACTAGTGAACGCACAATAGAATACATGAATCTCACCAGGTCAAAATACACCAAAACATTTTGTCAATAGTCAGCAAATACCCTTGTCGACTCGAAATGTTCTAATTGACGGAAGTGGAGAGGAGACGTTGAGAGACACAGGTCAGTATTAATAGTGAGTCTCATAAACCATATTACATGGAAAATGATGTTTTGTGAAAATAATTCAATGTTGATGTGAGACGAAAAACTGAAAGGCAAATATACTACGAAGGGGATATTCAAGTTTTCAAAATCGTTGAACGTGGCAAATGAAAAAGTATTGAAAAACTTCAAATTACTAAATGACGAAAATGTCGTGGGATTCGTCTGTTTTCTTTCGATAACAAGTTTAAATATTTTAATGGTGTCTGATCACTCATTGAAAAGCATTGGCAACAATGAATAGATGCTACTCGTTATGTATGAATCAAAATGAGTATTGCATGACGAAGCCAGTTGACTATTTGTTAATCAAATTGCAAAGATTTATATGGTTTCCATTGTAAAGGTAAAAGTTTCAAATTATATATGGTCATTGAGAATACTGGGTTTGGCTAAGTAATTTCAACTCGTGTGTTTAATGATAGCATAGCATTTGAATTCCTACTTTTCATTTAATTTATATGGAATAGTCTCCCCAGCAGTGCACGTATAACAATTAATTGAGAAACCAAATATTTTTACTGAAAAGTGCGACATGTTCTCCAACTCACAATATTGTTTTACTCTATCTGAAAATCACATTACCCATATTTCTGAAACATGTTATTCTTAATATTTGGCAATTGAGCTCTGAAAGAATTTTGAATTATATTCCCTCGATTATTTACTACGGATTTGTATAATTCTTTTGAATTCTTTACGGGCAACTTGGTACGAACGTCAAACTACCTCCTAGACATGTAATTTTCTCTCATTTCTCGTGTTGCAGCAATCAAGAAGATGTATCGTAACGTTGGTGCTACCCATGGTACAGCTTCAATCAATAGCAAGCCATTTCAAATGGTTACGAGACGTAGCTCTCGTCAGCCAAAAGGAACATCAGATGCTGGCAGCAAATCATCACACCTCCAACCGAAGGAGCCAGAGAATGCTGCGTTTAATGCTTGTAGTGACCCTAAACTACACGTGAAGTCTGCACACTTGCAAAAGCATCGGGGGCGGTGTAGCAGCAAACAAACTCCACCAAAGATGAAGAAAAAGAAGACCATGAGAAGAACATTTTGGAGAAAATACAAAAAACTCCAGGACGCGATCAATTGCTTCAGACACTGATGGGACTACAGGTGATGCCACCAAATCCAATAATGAGAAGTTGCTCCCAAACCATTCCGAGAATGGGACTCAGCTTACCGTCAAGGTACAGTGAGAAATGACCCAATGTATCGCGGACACTCATCAACTCCCCTTCGTGAAGATACTTGTGAAATCTCACTGCCTTACAGAGACTTATAAGAGGTCAGCTGAGAAACGAGGCGATGCCTCCCAACCAGCCTGTAATTCCAGGCTTTTACAATGTTCATGGATTCCAAAGCAGTGGATCACATATAACTGTCGAGGAGAATGGTCTATCTAATTCTTCTGTACCACTCGATCTCTCCTGTGTATATCACACAACAAGTAACGATGGAAAATTATCTGCAGTGGTAATTAACAAAGCGATTGGTGGAAATGTATCTCCCGAAGAACTGCAGCAAATCGAAAAATGCACAAGACTAAAAAAATGAACACAAATCATGATCGATTCCTGCGACCTCCTGATACATTCGAAGGTGTACAAAACGCTCAGGGCCAAAGGACTTTCAAACGTACTAGCAAATGTATAAAGCAAGCCGAGAGTATGACTAAAAAAATGCAGAAGACTTTGGAGGAAATGAAACAGGTAAAATCTATACTGAATTTTGCATTTCATTTCCTATTTTCCTATTTGATGAGCAGTTTATGAGCACGTACAAAGAAAATTTATAAAAAAAACCTAACGAATTGAGAAATTGAGAATTATAAAATCCAATTACGTGTTTATTGAACTTTTCACTAGTTTTCGGCTGATACTATTAAAAATCACCTTATCTGCGTGTTTTTTTCCTTAGGGATATTCAATGAAAAATAGTCTACGCAAAAACTTAATAGAATTAGATTTATCTATAAAAGGAATATTATCGAGATATAGAAAGTCCTTAGCTCAATATAGGGTGATGTCGGCACCTTGGTTATAAATTGTACAGGCTTGAGGAGTAAAAAATAAGTAATTCAATGCCGCAAGAATTATTGAGTTACGTGGCTTAATATTTAAATAATGAGTAAAAGAATTTATTAATTAATTAGCCAATAATGTCATGGATGATGGCCGCGATGAATAGAAATGGCAACGTGGTGACCATTCTATTCTATATGTTAGGGCCGTGAGTTTAGACGTCTATAGAGCCCTGGGTACGTTGTCTGGGGATTGTAGTGACTAACGAGCGCGGATGAACGTCCATGAGGTGGTGACCTCTAGTTCACAGATGTTTTGACATTTCTGTAATATCAGAAGGTTTGATTTATGCGGGAGAGGAACGAATGGGAATGCAATTGTGATTTCATAAGAAAAATTAGTTTGAAAAGAAATTGACTTTCCCTAACAAACAAAATGTTTCATTTTGGTATTCCTGTCTCTTTCAACCACTCAAAGGTAACCGATTAATTAGTCGAATAAATGATACCATTGAACATGAATGGTACAATTTTAAATCGTAGAGATATGCTTCGAATCCGTGTTATTCGTCGCATTAATCCTTTGATTTTCCGAGCGGTGGGTTTCCGACTGACTCGGTACCTTAATTCGAAAGCGTAATAATCGACATTTTTTATGACGGTTGCTTCAATTATCATAGTGCCTATCGCCTTGATTATTGGAATTATCGCAGTGACCATTGCCTCAATTGACGTCGTGCCTGTTGCCTCGATTGTCACAGTGCCTGTTGCCACAATTGCCGTAATGGCTATTGCCCGAATCGTCGCAGTGCTATAGCCTCAACTGTCGCTGTGGCTATGGCCTTAGTTATCGCACTACCTTGTATCAATCGAGGCAGCAGCCACAGCGACAATTGAGGCAATGGCTACTGCAACAATTGCGACAAGTAAGGCCACAGCCACTATGACAAGTTGGGCACTAGCTACAGTGACAATTGATTCAACAGGAACTGCATCAATCAAGGCGCCAAGTATTGGGATAATTGAGGCCACATCCACCGCGATTATTGATGCGATGGCCACTGCAACAATTGTGTTAATTGAGGCAACAGTCACTGTGACAATTGAGGCGACAGATACTGCGACGATTGAGGCAACAGCAGTGCTTGTTGCCTCAATTATCGTTGTGGCTGTTGCTGCAATCATCGCAGTACCTGTCGTTTCAATTGTCGCAGTGGCTGCTGCCTCCACTGATACAATTGTTGCAGTGGCCATCGCATCAACTGTCGCAGTAGATGTGGCCTCAATTATCCCAATACTTGCCGATAATTGGCGCAGTGGCTGTGTACTAAATTGTCGCAGCCATTACATTCGTATTTGTAGCGTCGGCTGTTGCCTGAATTGTCGCTGTAGCTTATGCCTCACTTGTCACAGCGGCTATGGCCTCACTTGTCGCAATTGTTGCAGTGGCTTCTACTGTGCCCATTGAGGCGACGGTTGAGACTATAGCACTGTGACGATTGGGGCAACAGCCATTGCGGCAATCAAGGTAACAGTCAGTGCGCCAATTCAGGCAACAAGCACCGCGACAATTGAGGCGATAATTCAAGCGACAGACGAAACGGCAATTGAAGTGAAAGTTACGACGACGATTGAGGCAACAGCCACAGCGACGGGTGAGACAACAGTAGTGCTTGTTGCCTCAATCGTCGCAGTGGGTATTGCCTCCATTGCATCGATTGTCGCAGTGAATGTGGCCTTAGTTGTCGCAGTACTTGTCGCCTTAATTGTCACATGGATTGTTGCCTCAATCGTAGCTATTGTTGCAGCGGCTATTGCTGCAATTGTCGCAATGGCTGTTGCGACAATCGTCGCAGTAGCTTTTACTTAAATTGTCGTTGTATCTGTCACTTGAATCGTGGAAATGCAGAAATCAAGGCGACAAGTACTGCGACAGTTGATGCCACGTCCTCTGCGACTATTCAAGTAATGACCGCTGCAATAATTGTATCAATTGAGGCAATGGTTACTGCAACAATTACGACAAGTGAGGCCATAGACATTGTGACAAGTGAGGCATTAGCCGCAACGACAATTCAAGCAACAGTAGCCGTCGCTACAAGTGCCGCCTGTGACACATCCATTTACGTTATGGCTGCGACAATTGAGACAACAGGAACTACATCAATTAAGGCGACAATTATTGGGATCATTAAGGCCACATCCACGGTTACTACTGATGCAATGGCCACTGCAATAATTGTGTTAATTGAGACAGCAGCCACTGCAACACTTATGGCGACAGATACTGCGGCGATTGAGGCAACAGCAGTGCTTGTTGCCTTGATTGTTGGGGTTCTTGTTGCCTCAAGTGGTACAGTGTTTGTATCCTGAATTGTCGCAGTTATTACAAAAAATGTCCTTGTGTCTTCCATTGTCGCTGTGGCTAGTGCCTCATTTATCACAGTGGATATGGCTTCACTTGTCATAGTATAGCTGTTGCTTCGATTATCGCAATTGTTGCAGTAGTAAAAGCGCTTTTACTGAGCCCATCGAGGCAACCATTGAGTCTATAGCCCTGCAACAATTCCAGCGATAAAGACAGTGACAATGTGAGTGATCACATTCAGCGCATTATTTTACTAATCCCCCTTCATCTTGCAAACCTTCTGCATCCTCTAAATGGGTGAAATTGACTTGAACTCAAAAATGAATTCAATTGTGCATATCGGTGTATTAATTCTAAGGACGCTATACGAGTATGCAGATTTCAATACCACAATCATTTTTAACCACTATTGATTAAACTTCATACCGTTTTTACATTGTAGATGTTACCAAAAACATTTAGTTGTGACATTTCTAGTTAGTCTATACACAGGACAAATTCTATTAGTCTGTTTAATTTTCTTCACTCCAAATAAGTTATCAAGTGAGTGGCTGAGCGCATACATTCTCTTCGTATGATTACATATTGATCTCTATATGCGATCGTACGAATCGAACGTATGCACTCAGCCACTCATCAACTCAAGAATAAACTCCTTGCTGCGTCTTAGTGCATCCCACAAGGAATTTTCTTCCAAGAGTCATATGGCAGAAACGGTCTCGAGGTTGTCACCGATTTGAACTATTTCTACCCATCTTCTGTCATTTATCACCCTTCTAAAGTCCGTAAGGAGGGACAGTTGGAAAATCGGGCATTATTCACTACGAAAAATTTTCTATATAATGATTATGTAGATAAGAGAGGCTCAAAGGTCCCTCAAATAGTAGATTCGCGTCAATACGTGACAAATATGATGACAATTGTCACTCCGAAGAATTAGATCCTGAAATGTCAGGGGGAAGGCCATGTTCAAGCATATGATAAGCCACCCAGATTGAATAGAGTACTTGATACACAAATAAATCACTGACAATCGAGATATTTACCATAAAATAGCGAATAACATTATATTACTGAATTGAATAATCTCTACAATTCTATTTTAGGGAGTGGAAGAACTCAATTACAGTATGTAGAGTTGATGTCAAGATTCTATCGACCCCAATGAATACTCATTGATAGATAACATATGACTGTTTACATTAATGTGCCGGGTAGTGCAAGTATCGCGCCTAGTTTGTGACGAAATTCCAGGCGAATTCATCACCTGCGGAACTCCAGGGTATTTATGTATAGAAAGAGAGAGAGAGAGAGATTATTATTATTATTATTATTATTATTATTATTTTTAGAATAATATTCATTGAATAACTTCATTAAATAAACCAGATATTTTGCCGATATTTTTTTCGAGTCAGTTTTGTTGAGTTAAAGTTTAGTATTTTTGTGATTTTCCTACGTAAATTCGGTTAAGGATCAGGATATCACAGTGGAATATTTGGCCAAGATAATGTGCTACCCAGTGTTCCCTGTAACCCTTTTTGGTTTGTCGATAGAGTGAGTACATAGGTCGAGTTGAAATGCTTGCGCTCCCTTGAGCGAGAGTGTTAGGACTTTCAGTTGGAAGGCCGTGGAGATGATTGCCCAGTCGTCGAAACGGATCGCCATTGGGTTTTTAGTTTAGTTAAGTTGCGTTTGCGTTTGAGTTTTCGTTGGTAAAGTCCTAATTCCTCTCCGAAGAGTGCCCTCTGTAGATAAGCTACTTTATTCCGGTTGTAGATGGAGTGAAGAGCCGCTTAGCCATCTCAGTTTCCCGTTGAGTTCAAGTAATTACAGTTTTGTTCAGTTAAAATGATTAAAATCAATTATAGGAAAATTCAAATTTAAATCTTTAAATATTTCGCGCACAATTACCCCGAGAATCGATAGTTCGCATCTCCAACACTCGAGTCAGTACCGTACGTAGTCTTCCTCAGACTCCCCACCACTACACAACAGGCCCGAGTGGACACACGCGATAGTCGCCATTACAGTATCCACCCGGACGACCAAGATTGAGGTACGAGTCGATTTAGCTCCCTGAACGAGTGTTCTTTCGAGTTAATTATCGAGGCTCCGTGACTAAAACTCCGTCGACTTCAACGCTCCAGACTATGGTAAGTACCCGTGTACTTATTTAGAGGTGATTAAAAGTGAATTAGTGCAGTTTTTCGAAAAAGAATTGGACCACGTGGGATGGCGTCGCTACCTTGCGACAGGACGCCAGTGTTGATATACATGGTTTGAGGGATAGAAAACCCTTCAAACGAACCCAAATGCTCCCTGGAAGCTACCTGAAATTATCTAAATGATAAGGATGCTAATTGAATGAATCAAAATAGTAATAATGCTACCTACCATAACTTTTGGGCAAAAATTCATGCTTTATGCGTCTCGCTACGGCGATTGATGCAACTCGCTACCTGCTTCATTGCTACCTTTTTGCTTGCTACCTTTCCTCGCTCTCTTATTCTATGCTACCTATTTCTTTATATTTCTCCAACTCACAAGAGTTTTGGGAGAAAAATTAGGTTACCTGAATTGTTCCTAAGCTACCTTTTACGCGTTTTAATGCTCTCTAGCGTTCGTTGAGTTTTGGTTTCCGGTTGGGCATGGGTACGCTATCTTTTTGGTTCCATGTCTATATCTCACAAAAC
Organism: Diachasma alloeum; assembly: GCF_001412515.2. NCBI lineage: Eukaryota > Metazoa > Arthropoda > Insecta > Hymenoptera > Braconidae > Diachasma > Diachasma alloeum. Next base: position 346,246 of record NW_021680481.1, read on the forward strand.
AAACTCAACACGTCAATTCAACACACGGCATTGCAACACACAACAAATTCAACACCCACAAAGTCAACACAATCAAACTCATCACAACACAATTTAAACATGCGTAATAATCAACACAAATCAAACAAAAACACCATTACATGTACTCTGGATGTCAACAAACACATCGAAAATATCGCCATTGGGAATCCAAAGGAAAAGACAACTTATATCGTTCGGCCCGAAAAAACCGCGATTCTAACCGACCGAAGCGAGCTCGCCTTCGGCTCGGATTATAATGCCACATTCGCCCGATAATACTTTTATCGCCTGGTGACATAATATACTAAAAACTCCCAGCTATCTTCGTAGCATCCAACCCATATACATTTGAAATTAGTATATTATGTCACCAGGCGATAAAAATATTATTTGCCTTCGGCTCTGATTATAATGCCACATTCACCAGATAATGCTTTTATCGACGTGTGGCATACGATATTTTATGTCGTTGGGCCCGAAAACCGCGATCTAACCGAGCGAAGCGAGGTTAGAATCGCGGTTTTTTCGGACCGAACGACATAAATAAATATATAGACACCAATACGAAAAAACACACGAAACCAACCCAACCGTATACCTGACAATCGAAGAATAATCAGTACGGTGAAAACTCTGATCGAGCACACAATCATCGCNGGCATAAATCATGGAATACTGGAAGATATTTAATCAGCAGTTCACTAGCTTTTTTNTCATCGCCATGCCGCTACATTTTGTAATGAGTCAACGAGGTAAACGGCAACTAACTAGGCATCGCCCACAACATCAAATTATAAATAATAATGATAAACCCATGGAATATACTCACTCGCGCTGATCAAATGTATATAACCACGTTCACTTAATAATATACTTAGATGTGTTTTTTGTGAAAAATAAAATGATATGTTCAAATAAATTGATGTTGAAATTGAATATGATGGAGAAACCGAATGATGAAATAGTTTTGGTAGAAAATGAAAATGTTGAATTGACGTATTGTGTTGAAATAACGCCGTGGAGTTTAGACGTGTCACCATCTTTTTAGTTATCTTTACTTTTATGGTTGGAATCCAGAACAATAAAAATTATCTGAGCTCTCTTGCGGTAATGAATAAGCTACCTATTATTAACTTTCCGACCCGAAGGGAGGAAGTTATTGTAATGACCCCGAAAATCGAATGTGGAAATTTAAGCATTTCTCCACGTTTCATGACCTTTGGAACCACTTCTGACCCTTTTCAGGTACCTGTCTGTATGTGTGGATATGTGTATGTGTGTGCGTACGTCTGTGACAAAAATTTTGTGCCACGATTCCTCCTGAACAAACGATGCGATTTGACTTTTTTTTTTTAATCGCTGTATTTTCATGTGACTTGAACCTGATTAGATTATGGAGACGATCGTCTCAGCGTTTCTCCAGTTTTTTCCAAAAAACATTTGGAAAAAAGTCGAAAATTAGCGTTTTTTTGTAAACCAGACCATTTCTCCGTGCATAACGATGCGATTTCAAGTTTTTTTTGTTAGAAACGATGAATCTTGATATAAGGCATAAATCATGGAATACTGGAAGATATTTAATCAGCAGTTCACTAGCTTTTTTCGAAATCGATATACATTCAAGAAACAATTTTACTTTTCTGATAAATTACATCTTTTCTCGATGCGGAATACGGCGATGTGTGTGCATGGGAGTGTGTGTGAGTGCGAGCATGCGCACGGATTTTTTTAGAAATCATTTGAGACCGTAAGCTACCTATTTTCATGGAGAAAACCTCCATTTCCGGGTTAGAAATGCTCCCTTCCGGTAAGTCAGCCACGTGGCTGATTCAAGCTCCCTAGCTCATTTTGCTACCTTTTCGGTGGATGAGATCCCCGATTTGAATGCCTTACAAATGGCGTAAGAATTGAGTAAATCATTAAATGGGCGCTCCAGAATTTGAAATCCGATTAATTACAGTCGAAAATAGGAAAAAACTAGTACATTCTCGTGAGCCCTCTCTTTATTTCGCGTAGCTACCTCATCTGTTCTCTCTCGCACGTACGCTACGTTCCTATAGTCTCTCTCTCTCTCTCGGATTCGTGTTCCCCATCGTGGACAATACTTTGGCTTCTTTCTATCAACTTTGGATTGGGATCGCTTTTCTTTCATACTTAAAATTATTATTCATATATTTTCGAGTCTTCTAGATTTTAATGGACCTTTTTAGAATAATTGGGATTATTTCGAGTCACATCCATGTAATTTTGTATTTACAAGAGGTTACGATTTTGTATTAATCTCGGCAATAGCGAAACACGTCAGTAGAATTATGTTTATTATTCAATATCGACCTTACTTATCCCGTTTAGAATTTAATACATTGATTTATTGGTTTCTCGATCGATGATTGGCTGTGTTAATTGATGTTCTCGTCCACGAATCCACCCCTCTCTCCACGACCCGCACACTGAGCAGCCGAGTAAATCCCGTACCTTCGTAATCCACATTTCTGCGTATGGTTTGGGATGTTTCTTGTCATTATTGGATTTTTGGGGACAATCAGTATTTAGCTTTAAGAAAATACGGTTCTGTTTGCGGTTTGTCGATTCCGCGTTGCTAAAAATCGGCTGGTGCCCTAAATAGACGAAGTAAGAATTGGATGAGCTGCTGATTGTTCCCGGAGTCCAGTTTTAGCGTTATGGTTTTTGGCGTTTCAGACTTGTCGGATTACGAGAACGAAGGTAATGAGTTCGCCGTATTTGGATAATCGAGAATTTTGGGTTAGGGTTTATTGCGTATTTGTTGAGGCCAAAGAAAAATCATTACAAGTTATACTGTCGATGAATTTTTTTTTTAACATTTCAATTTCATTAGGGAAGAGTTCATTGAATGATAACAATAGGTTCCTCCATTAGAACGAAATAATTACATTTTCAACTATAATAAAATCTCATTGAATCACGAAATTGAATCACGGCTGTTGCGACAATCGTCGCAGTAGCTGTTACTTTAATTGTCGTTTTTCGTAGTGGCTGCGACAATTCAGGACACAGCCACTGTGCCAATTGAGGAAACAGGAAATGCAACAATTAAGGGGACAAGTATTGGGACAACTGAGCCCACATCCACTTTTACCTCAGTCATTGCGATTATCGCAGTGCCTCCTGCCTCGTATGTTCGCATTGAGGCTTTCCCTCAATTGCCACCGTGGCTGTTGCATTAATGGGCACAGCGGTTATAGTCTCAATTGTCGCCGTTCTTGTTGCCTCAATTGTTGCAACGAACATAGGCCTCGATTTTTATCTCAATAAGCACTGTGGCTTTCACTCTAATTGTCGCAGTTGCCATTGCCTCAATTGGCGTAGTGGCTGCGCCACAAGTGTCGCGTGCAGTATTCCTTCCATTATTGCAAGGGGTATTGCTACCAGTGCTGCTTATGATCTGAATCGACCAACAATATTGGACGTGCTAGGTGAACGAATATGAAATACGACGAACGCACTACTTGAAGTAATCTTAGATGCAATATTCATTACGATACTTTCAGCACTATCGATGGTGATGACACGGTGCGGACTTCTGATTAGATGTTGTGCCAATGTGAGGTGATCATGAAATGGCTAAAGTACACTTATTGTGTGACTGCCGAAGTGAGAATATAACACTCAACGCTGCTATGATTATCCTTATTGTCACAGCTGGAGCGTGCTGGAATAATTGCGTTCGATGTTGCTGGCATCTTTGTGGCATGTGTAATTGGTGAAATGGATACTGATCCATATAGGACATACCCTATAACTGGTGAAATGGATACTGATCCACATAGGACATGTAATACTGTTACGATTATCATAATTCCGGCAAGATTCTATGTAATAATGCTAGTTGTATCGAATAGCATATAATTTTGAATCACTCTTTCTCATCAGTGAGACACCTGTTGATTTTTCACATGAAGGTTTAAATACACTTTACACACAATTGGTCACTAAATCGTAGACACTATTTTCTAGAGACATGACTCAATAGTTTTTAATTGAGAAATGATGCTATGTTGTTCCATTCTGCATTCCCATCCAAATCTCATATTTATCGTAATGTACCTAATACAAAAAAAGTATCAGATGTATGACTATTACGAGTTTTAAGTCGTACAACGGGTGATCCGTATTTGCTAAGCTATTGGGTTTTTTCGGCTTCATTCATCAAGTAATAACCTGTTATGTGTCATATCAAGAGGAAATTCAAATACCATGGTGAGTAATAAATGAATAATAATTCATAAATTCATCAATAAATAGTACAACTATTCAACGAATTGTACGTTGTAAATATAAAATTTTCTAGCTGAATTCAACATTTCATGCGTTACGTTTTTTTATATTCGATTTTTACTCGTTGAAATTGTTGCACCAAACAGAATGATGTTTAGCACATGGATTGATACCAGTATTCTTATTTAAACATATAGGGGACATTCCATGTCAACTCAGCCCCACCGGATTTTTTTTTGTCTGGGAAAAATCATTGAGTAGGTGTATTTTAAACTACTATATATAGCCAGTAATCATGCAAAATTTCATTGCCCTGCCACTTTTTGTTTTTGAGATAATCATTACGAAACTTGAAATTTTCTAAAAATCATTACTTCTGAATAGAACATCCAATTTTGATAAATGAAAAAAGAAAATATTCTTTATTTCTCGTACTTCAAGATAAAAAATACTTCAGAGCCATCAAGAAGCTCCTAGACCGGTTTTTCGAGAACTTTTCGCGTTTTCATTTTTTTTTCACTCTACGGCCCCTCGATATTCGATCGAAATATTTTTTTTATGATAAAGGATGTCCTTATATGATATGAAAAAAATACGCCATAATGGAAGAGCGAAGCAATGCACCGGAAAATTTTTTTTTTCGAAATTTTTGTGTTTTTCAGTTTTTAGGGGAGATCCATCAGATTTTTTCAAAGAAATCAGTCTGTCAACTATTATTCTTTGTTCATATATGATGGCAAAAGAGTACGCCATCATGGAAGAGAGAAAAAATGCTCCGAAAAAAATTTTTCTTCGAAATTTTTACGTTTGTCTGTCGTTTAGGAGAGTTGCATTATTGTTACTGAAAAAGGGGTTTGTCAATAGACATTTTCTATTCTGCTGGATAGAATAGACTATTGATATCACTATAAATCTTTTCTCAACAACACACTGTGCTTTCCACTCACGAAAAAGTATGGGAAAAAAACAATTTTTATTCTTCTATAACGACAACATTTTATATTTTCACATTTTTACATTTTTACAATACGGAGAAATTCTCCACTCTCTTCGACGACAAGTTCCAACATGCACTGATGAATTATTTACATCACGATTACTGTCTTCTGCGGGTTTTTCGTTTTGTTGTTGTTTGTTTTTGCTTTGGGAAAACCTCCTCGTTAGTCGAAGCCGAATATCGTTTAATTAACAATTGCTCTCCCAGTATCGGAATAAAAAAATGGTGTTTTTGCATGGCTGGAATAGCTTTGGCACTATCAAATCTCTCTCACAACTCAGTTTTGATATTCTCGTGTTCTGCCTTGGTGAAAAAAAAAACATCAATTCCTTCAAAATTCTCTTTTGACCATCGAAACAAAGCATCTGGCGTGAGGATTGGTTCGCCGTGAACGATTTGCAAGCTCTTATGTCTCGCTTCTCTCTTAAAGACAGCTCCTACTCCATCACAAGCTCCTTTACCGTGCGCGGTTGCATGAAAATGGGCTTCCGCATCTATGCCAAAATCAGTCTTGTCATGCAAGAAATTCGTGATCTGAAAATGATTCTTGTAATGTTGTGCAGCTCCATCGGTGACATAGATAATTTTCTCCACGCTTTCACAGTTGTTTTTCACATGCTGTATTAAAATCTTCTGTATCAAATAAACAGCGGCAGTATCGTGAGTCGTACTGTCCGACAAAACGACTAAACTCCGATGTTGGATTTCGTTTTTTTCACGAGAGTAGTAAACAATGGGGTGAACTGTACACTGGCCATTATTATAGTGGAAGGATTGAGCAGCATCTTGAGCCACAAAAGCGTAATTTTCCGAAAAATCACAATGCACTAGTACTTTTCCATTATCCAAATTCTCTTTTCTCTGTTTGACAAAAGCCGATTGTTCTTTAGCGATGAAGTGATGGGGCTTCAATACTATCAATCGTTCCATTAGAAGATCAATGAATTTATCCATCGGGAGGGTCTGTGTCTGCAAGGTACACCTGTCAGTACTTTGCCACACGCGAAATTCGATCATTTCCACGACAGAATCAGAGAGAAGTTTCTCCGGTTCACATGATAATGGTTTCACTCCAGGAGAACCGTTAGATTCATCCAGATGACAGGCCGGGGTTGGATTTGTACACCTCAATTTTGCTAGACAATCTTTGTAATCTCTGAGTGAACAGGGGAAATCTTGAGTTAGAGTCGCAATATTAATTGCCTCTAGCATCAATTTGCAATTTTGATGATACGTACAAACACATACCACGTGAGTGCCATTTGCTCCCGCCACTACACATTGTTTAGGTCTCAGCTCGTCAAACTTACTGAAACCGACCTTAGCATCTTCATTCGCAGGTTTGTACTTCCGATAAAGGACTTTTAGATTTTCGAGTATCATTCGCTTTTGCTCTACTTTCTTCTCTCCATTGATCTTGATGGATATTTTATCTTTCATGCCTGGTATGACGCGACTGTGCTCTAGGTAAAAATTGTGTACCTTCTCGACGGTTGTGCTGGGTAGTGAATGACCTGCTTTCGCAATTGATGAAGTAAACACTCCTTTAATTTTTCTCAATCTTTTCGCTCTTGACGCTATGTATCTGATAGTTCCAAATTCAGACGCAATTTTCCGCGCACTCCACGACCGTGAATGAACCGTCAAGATTTGCAGGCGCTCACGGTAGTTTTTCAAATCTTTTAATTTCTGCTTCAAACCATCCAACATTTCTTTTAATTCTATTTCTGTGGCAGATCGATACTGCTTAGATGAAGATGGATCAATGTCGCTTTGGTCATCTTCCGAATCGTAATCCATGGAAGAACTGTCGAATTCAGCTTCACCGTCTGGTTCGTCGTCGATTGATATGCCGGAATTATCCAGATGGAAATATCGACCTGATCTCAGAGAACTGTTCATCACATCCAGACTTAGGTCACATATTTCGGCTTGGAGCATTGATATATCGAGTGGAGTTTCCGAACGCTGAAGATGTGTAGCACTAAGTTTAACCGTGGGGACAGATGGAGGAATGACATAAGTTGGAGCTCTCGTTCGGCATTGACCACAGATTTTCGCAAACAATGGTAAAAAAGGAAATTTCTCGTGTAGTGTCAAGGAAATCGGACGTAAATTATAACCGAGGTCTCCCTTCTGTTCTATCACTCCGCGGCATTCTATGAAATCCGAAGATATTAATTCCGAGAATAAAGATCATTTGTATATAATCAAATCTCGTTGCAAGAATAGAATAAGATAGGAGCTCGGTAATCCATCCACACAGAATCGTATGGTAATAAAAAAACAATCGAGAAATTGAGGTTTTTTTCTGGAATTAAAGCCTTGGAACCGACTGATGATGATAAATCAATCAATTGATTCCGTTTGTTTCTTCCTCTCACTTGTTTGATCATAATTTAGCAAACTTCCGATGATGATAATGTTCAATTCAACTATCTACTCTTCCAGTAAAAATTTCGACGAATTTTTTTTTTTCGGCGCACTCTTTCTCCGTTACATGATGGTGGAGTCTTATGTCATCATACATGAACGACGAATAATGGTTGACAGACTCATTTCTTTGAAAAAAAACCGATGGATCTCCCCTAAAAACTGAAAAACCGAAAAATTCCGAAAACAAAATTTTTTTCCGGTGCATTGCTTCGCTCTTCCATTATGGCGTATTTTTCCATATCATATAAGGACATCCTCTATCATAAAAAATAATATTTCAATCGAATATCGAGCGGCCCTTGAGTGAAAAAAAAAATGAAAACGCGAAAAATTCTCGAAAAACCGGTCTAGGAACTTCTTGACGGCTCTGAAGTATTTTTTATCATGAATTACGAGAAAAAACGAAAATTTTCTTTTTTTATTTATCAAAATTGGATGCTCCACTCAGAAGTAATGATTTTTTGGAAATTTCAAGTTTCATAATGATTATCTCAGAAAGAAAAAGTGGCAGGGCAATGAGATTTTGCATGATCACTGTCTATATGTAGTAGTTCAAAATGCACCTACTCAATAATTTTTCCCAGACAAAAAAAAATCCGGTGTGGCTGAGTTGACATGGAATGTCCCATAGGACATTTACGAACAATGTATCACACCGAATAACAATTGCTTGAACCATCGAGACAACAAGGAATTAAAGTACATTAACTTGTAACAAATTTGATACCTAGTGTTGTGCTACAAATGATCACAATATTCCGTACCGTACATTTTCTATGATAATCATGTAGAAAAACTTTTGGATCTCCACCTACTCCAGTGATCATCAACTCTGTCAATGTTCGCTACATTGGAGTATTTCTGGAATACGGAACGATGGAATGAGATTCATTGACGTTTGTTCATAGTATATTCCAAAAACGTGTGAAATCCTCCAGTCGTAAAAATTTAATTTTATCGGCGCATGTTTTGTTCTAGCACAAAGAGAGTTGGAATCATTGTTGAGAGTGAGGTGGCTTCTCCGAGTTAAATTCGTTGGATTTCGAGGATTTAGGAAGGAGTCGAGTGCTATAACTCACTGTAAGAAGAAATACATCATTTCAGAGTAGAAGTGGAGATTGTCGATTCGTTTCATTGAATAGTTGGAGAAGTCGATTCGATTTTCGAACATTATAATACGATTATGTGAGCCATACCAAATGTCATCGTCAACTAGAACTCAAACCCAACGAGTCTGTTGTTATTATGCTAATTCATGACGGCGAGATATCGAGTATTATACGAACGCGATGCATTATAAATAAATATTGTTCTAGGAGTTGAATAATATCCGTTTCTGATCGCATTTACAACGAAGCTACGTTGATTCTTTTTACCCTAAACTCTCCCACTGTTGCCAAGATTCCACAATGATAAAGAAAAATCTCCCATCGGGTTGACAGTACGTGTTCTGCGAATTTATTTAAATGCCTCGTAATAAATGTTTTTTTCCAGTATGAAATTTGTTTCAAATTTCGTTGTTAAATACTTCAAATCAATAGTTTCGGATATAGGAGAATGTTCTTCCTACTAAAAAAGACTTTATTAGTGAGAAAGGCAATCATTTTTCCCGACACACGGATAAAAAAGAAAGTTTTTTTATCATCCGTTTTTATGGGAACACAATGCCTCTGGTTTTCCGAAAACGTAAGAATATAAGGAGAAACAACTGGATAAAAATTGATCTTCATTTGTTTTTCCGCCAATATGGGGGGAGTCACTGAATATGACGGTCACCGTAAGTCATTTCTGTGTCGATTATCTTAGTTGATTGTCATCTAAATTGGTAGTCTAATCGCAAGATTTTATACTATGGATTACACCATCCGGGAGTGACGCAAATCGTACTTCTGTATGGTGAATGTGGCAGAAATACGAATCTCACACGGAGAACTTATGCTGAACGTTATCCGCATCGACGTTTATCGAGTGTACGGGGTATACTTAGAATCATGGCACGTTTCTGTGAAACTGGTAACGTTCCCCCAGTCCGAAGAGGGGCAGGAGCTGGTGGATGGAGCGCAAGAGATCCCGAAAATGATGCCCCTGTCCTGGCAGAATTCGTCGCGCTACCGGGTACCTCCACGCGTGAAGTGGCACGCACTTTGAGGATGCACCTGCAAACAGTTTAGAAAATCGTACATGAAGCTAGCTTGTGCCCATATCACTACACACCGGTACAAGAATTACATCCTAGAGATGCAGCACACAAGCTTAGATTCTGTCGATCGGTTCTGGAACAGCGAACAATCCACAATTTCTCAGTCAAATTTTGTGGACTGATGAATTGACATTTGGTCAATGCTCCAATTGGAATCAACGGAACAACCGCCAGTGGGCTGAAGAGAATCCTCATTGCATTGTAGAAAATCGGACTGTTCAAGGCAGATTCAAGAAGATGCTTTGGATGGGCATCATTGGTAATCGTTTGGTGAGTATTCATTCAAGGTTCCTTTTTTTCCTTTTTATCTCTTAAGATTGAAATTTCATTAGAGGAGAGTGGGCGTCTTTGATGGATATTATGTTTTGGCCAAATGTTTCGATTCGCACGAATCAAGTCGCAATTTAAAGTTGAAAATAATTATTCCAGGCGAACAAATAGTGGGCCATTTCGGTCTGCAATTCTCAAGTTAGTGGCGATTGAAGTTGGTCAGTCTTAACTCACTCTCTCCTACTTTTTTCACGCGAATTGAAGATGAACGTTCATAAAAAATTCCAGAAAATTTGAAAATGTTTGTATTCTGTTATATAATCGAAACTGTTCACAATTTTTCTATGAAAATCTCAAGGCATTAACAATCCCTATTTTTCATTGCATTCCATCTGAAAATTTGAAAGAATTTCCAAATTTCAATGTTCATTGAAATCTCTTAAATTGTATTTGAAATTTTTCATCATATGAACGTATATGATGAATATAATCCAACAATGGTAACGTATTGAAAGAGAAATAATTTCTGAAATCAGTGGTTTAAGAGCATAATGTCGGAAAATAAATTCATTCTTCAAAACATGCTATGAAGTATTTTTCTCTCGAACAAATTATTCCAATGCATATCAATTTGCTTTTCTGAGGAATTTTACTCGGGTGAAATTTTGCGTGAGAATTTCCTGGGTGACATCCCGGTAATTTTCCCCAAGTTACATTTCCACTCAAATTTTAAGAGAACTCGTCATTGAGAGAATCACGTAGGCCTCCAGCCTGTATTGCATTGATTCCCTCATATTCCAATTACATCCATTAGTTTTGTTTATGATGGATGCTCTCCCATACCACTGCTGTTTTTCCTGAGCGTACAGAAGATGGGAGAAAATCCCAATTGAAATCCTCAAAAATCCAAGAGCATTTCCGGTTGCAAGTTTTCTTGATGGCCCATTTTCATTCGAGAAAGCTTGCATTTCTCGAGAGAATTCTCCATTTTTATCATCTTTCGCGTGATGATTTTCATAATTATGATGGTAATGTTCGATATCATCATGGTAAAATTAACATATTCTTATGTTACTGGGGTCGCCAACCGCAATTTTCGAAACAGATTACCTCAAGGTGAATTATAACAAGTACATAGTTAATCTTGATTGTGCCACGTAACTCTAAATACCATAACTCAATAGATAAAAATTGTGATAAAGAATATATTCTGGAGATTGTGAAAATGATTAATGTGGGATTTTCTTTCATCTCAGGTTGGATCGTGTGTATTTCGGGGGAACGTTAATGCGATCAGCTATCGCAACCTGCTTCGCACTTAATTGACTCGCCAGTTGATTCGTGCTGGAGTACCAGCCAACGTTCACAGAGATATGTGGTTCCAACGTGATGGTGCTCCACCTCACAATTCTCAGCCTGTCAGGACTCCTTTGGATGTTCGATTTCCAGAGCTTTGGATCGGACGAGGAGGCACAGTGGCGTGGCCGCCATGATCACCTGATTTGAATCCTCTAGACTATTTTTTATGGGGTCATCTAAAAGGAAAAGTTTACACTGCTGATGTCATCAACACGTAGGAGGAGTTATTAGAGCGTATCAGGGATGCTATCAACACCGTTACTCCACAAAATGATTGAGAGAGCCGTTGCAAGTTTGGTAAAACGGGTACGATGCTGCATTGAAGCACGTGGTGGTAATTTCCAAATGCTCCTGGTGTTAGAGTCCCGAGCGGTTGGGTTCGGTAATTTGGAAGAAAATAGGATTTGCGCGACGAATACTAAATAATATCCAGCTGCACCTCCAAGCCCTTTAATTCCTTCACATTCCCAACTACGTTGGACAGTTGTACGTCACTCAAGTTTCTATTTACTTGATTGAGTCTCCCTGCGATGTCGTCATCCAGCGTCAGATTCAACTTCGGTTGAAAATGAGAATTCAATTCTGTTCCGAATGACTTTCGGCCTTTGACGCTGAAATCTGCAGTGACCACTCCACAAAAGTCTGGTACTTGCAGAATGCCCGAGTCTTGAAGAACGTCTCTGGTTTCTTCATTTCCGCACGTTATCGTGATACCCTCGGCCTCAGGAGCTACGTAGAACCATGCGTTATTTCTCTTCATTTTTATTAGCAGCAAGCGGTTTAGCTGCAAATGCCTAATCGTGCATACATCCGGCATTTTCTCTGGGTTCAAATACATTTGAATTTCACAAGGGCTTGAGTCCCGCGTCAGTTGTACTGGTAACGACTCGGTGCATAAATATTGCCCCTGAATTTCCTTGCAGTTTCCCAACTGCTCCGAGGTCATTGGCACGTATTGTTGCGTCGGCCCGTGCATCATCAGTAGCTCACTCGTCGTCTCCACGTATGAGTGATACCCGTTCGACGACCGCACTGGAATCCCATGCGTCAGCATAACGTCGAACGCCTGGAAGTCAACCAGCGGTACTTCCGTCAAAGTGAGAATTCTCGTACCGAATGCAAAAATACTCGTGGTTGAAACCTCTTGTAATCTATGCATTCCACCTACTACTACCTCGAAGGGAAAACTCAATCCCTTTGGTATTTTCACTGTGCGGAGAAGAGCGACTAGGCTAGTCTCCGTGGAAACTCCGGTTCCCAATATCAAACCTCTGGATTCGGTCAAGAGTTTTTTTATTTTCACGGCGTCTTCCCTTACTCCTCTGTAGATGGCTTCTAGGACCAACAGATGTTCATCTATATTTTGTCTGTGAGCTACCTGCGAATTTTCTTCTTTTATTAGCTGCATTGACTTCAGCAAAATGTCCTCATTCTCCTTGATTATTTCCTCCGTGTGTCCCAACTGGAAGAGTGTTGAGTTGACAATCTCCAGTTACTTCCTGGAACTATCCAAAGTCCCCTTGACTCCACTTTCTAGGTGTGCAAGCCTCTCGAATATCTCGTGGGCGTCCTGCGCGTCCATAGTTTCAAAAAGCGATTCGGCAACAGTGCCCAAACCGTCTATAAGACCTCGACGCTTTTTGCTTGCGTCGTTTACACCGAATAGTCCAGTAATGACGTCTCTTGTTTCCGCGAATTCGTTGATCCACTGGTTCACAATGAGTCGGAAGTTGGTTCCCCATGGACCTGCTCTTGCACAAAGCTCTTTTGTGTGGCTCAGATGTTCTTGAAGTTGGTCAGCCCTCGCTAGCCACGGTGAGACATCTGTACTCGCAGCTATGGACCAAACCTGGGTGCTGAGATACATTTTCCCAATTGGCTCAAAATAAATTCCGGGCGTGTGAACGAAATTTTCGATCGCATGCACCTCCTCCCCCCAACTTGAGCCGTTATGCTTCCTAGCATGAGCAACGCAGGAAACAAAAATGCTGATTCCAAGAGTTTTGTAAAACTAAAGGCTCTTGAACTCCGAGAACATATTGACACCGGGCGACGCGGACTCCGTCTTTGGCTCATTGACGGCCATGTTTGTTGACGCTGCACCCTCGAATATAAAAACGCGGTGCGCTCAAAAATTGACACAGTTCTCTCTGCAGTTTCAGTTAACGAAGTTAACAGGAAAAACCCGAGAATGGAGGTATTTTACATGCCACCGATTGGGGCATCTTGCTCGTGAGTGTGAACTATCGTGCATCGATTGTGGCTTGGAAAGCCACCGTAATCGTGATTGCCCTCGTAGGGCTGGCAGACCCTCCGTGTCTCGAACTGTGAGGCGTCCACGGGCTAGAGCTGCGAGATCTCGTGGACATCCGTATCTGCGCCATTCAATCGACGCGTCCATGTTCTCATACCTGGTGAGTATACCTGGTCGAATTATTTCTCCTCCATGAATTTCTCTCCTACTTGCCGTCTCCAACGTATATCTAAATCCTTTTTCCGTGTTTCGTTGCAGGCCTCCACCTATCCGTATCGTCCTGGATACATTAATCATGGTTTTCGTAACCTCATCGCCCGATGGAGGAAACAAAGACGAGTGGACCTCAATGCCTTGTGGGATCTTTGAGTGCTCGCTGATGACGTCGAAGATGTTTTTAATCTTCGTCTTCTGTTCGACGAGACCCCCGCCCCTCAGCCGTGCCGGGTACCCCGTAAATGGTTGGAGCGATCGGAGTCTACCTGTCCTGATTGTCGAGACTATATCTTCTNAGCCACCGTAATCGTGATTGCCCTCGTAGGGCTGGCAGACCCTCCGTGTCTCGAACTGTGAGGCGTCCACGGGCTAGAGCTGCGAGATCTCGTGGACATCCGTATCTGCGCCATTCAATCGACGCGTCCATGTTCTCATACCTGGTGAGTATACCTGGTCGAATTATTTCTCCTCCATGAATTTCTCTCCTACTTGCCGTCTCCAACGTATATCTAAATCCTTTTTCCGTGTTTCGTTGCAGGCCTCCACCTATCCGTATCGTCCTGGATACATTAATCATGGTTTTCGTAACCTCATCGCCCGATGGAGGAAACAAAGACGAGTGGACCTCAATGCCTTGTGGGATCTTTGAGTGCTCGCTGATGACGTCGAAGATGTTTTTAATCTTCGTCTTCTGTTCGACGAGACCCCCGCCCCTCAGCCGTGCCGGGTACCCCGTAAATGGTTGGAGCGATCGGAGTCTACCTGTCCTGATTGTCGAGACTATATCTTCTCCAGTCCGACACGATTCTATCTTGGTTGGGGTTGGCATCTGCGATACCCCGACCTCACATACGGCCAGAGTCTGCAAGAATAATCTATACAAAAAGCTCATTTTAATTATATAAACCAATTGTAAGATTTTAATTTCCATCGAAATTAAAATTTCCCCATTTTTTGATGAAATTTGTGTCTGTTTTAATTTATTCCAAGGCTCCATATAGTCATGCGACTATAAATAGACGCAGTCTATTAACATGGACCCTCTGCGTTCTTTTTTTGTTGCCGTATCGGCTGGTGTAGTTCACATCAGAATTCCTCTCGACTATCTCATACGGCCCAATCCAGGATTGGGAAAGTTTTTTGGAGCGCCCTCGCCGCAGGACTTCGTTCTTCATCAGTACATTGTCTCAAACTTGAAATTCCATTTCCTCAGCATTTTTGTCATACTGAACTTTCGTCTTTTCCTTGCCTGCGTCGAGTTTCTCCTTCGCTTCCTGGTGTGCTGCTCGCAATCTCTCTCGAAGTTCCTCTGCAAAATCATCGTAACAATACGTCAAACGCGGGGGCTGTTTGACAGCTGTTGGTAACTCGGCACGTCTACCGAACCTCAGCTCAAATGGCGTCATTTTAGTCGCCGAATGAGGAGTCGTGTTAGATGCGAACATCGCATAGGGAAGCCATGTGTCCCAATCCGTCTGATCCTCCACAATGAAACTTCTTAAAAATTCAGCAAGAATGCAATGAGATCTCTCGACAATTCCGTTCATTTGCGGATGATACGCAGTAGTCTGTATTTTCTTTATTTTCAGCAATTTACAGACGTTCTTGAAAACCTCACCAAAAAAATTCGGACCTTTATCGGTAACTAATTTCCGTGGTGTCCCATATTCACACACGATTTTCTCCGCAAATGCGCGACCAACGGTATTGGCCTCTTGGTCCGGAATTGGAATTGCCCTGCTGAATTTCGTTAAGGCATCCTGAAACATGAGAATATATTTATTTCCAGCTTCCGTGACCGGTAATGGACAAACAATGTCCATAGCACATTGCTCGAACGCCTCCTCTGGACTCTCCCCGATAACCATTGGTACTTTTGTTGTTTTTCCCAGCTTATTTAGCTGGCATTCCACACAAGTCGCCACAAATTTCTCCACATCCGCTTTCATCCTTTTCCATTGGTACCTCTGACGTAATTTTGCATACATCCGTTTTGCCCCAGTATGTCCCGCAAACGGCGTGTCTTGATATTCCTGCAGAATACCCATTATCTCATCGTCAGCCGGAGTGCTTATTTCAGCTTCATCCATCGAGTGCCTCCCCGCGTCACTCTGGTTAGTAGACTCGGATTTCGCATGAGCTCGGGTTACACCGTTGATACGACTGAGCACATCAGCGTTGGTATTTAACTTCCCGGCCTTGTAAACGACTTCATAGTCATACTCCTCCAATTTTATGCGCCAACGCATTAATTTCGATTCCAGGTCCTTAACGTTGAAAATCCATCGTAAGGGTGCGTGGTCCGTGACAACGATGAATTTTCGGCCATATAGATAAGGCCTAAAATGCTTAACTCCCCAAAAAACAGCATACTGTAAGGATATTTTCCCGGGTTGTTCACCCAGGAAAAATCCAAACTACTTTTTAACCGTCTCTATCGCTCAATATTCGGGCGCCAGCCGAACCTTCATGGGAGGTTCGACGAAAACCGGCCTCTGAGGCAAACTCGTCCACTCAGAGGACTTTTTGGCTGGACAATGGATCGCCCAACTAGCATCAGCGTGATACGATAGAGTGGACGAGGTCCACCAGGAGTGCAACCGTCACATCCCCACGGCCTTTGCAAGCCGAGGATTATGCCTCGCGGCATAAGTTCCCTACTGAATGGGATTCATCTTTCCTCCGGAGGGTCTCTCGACTCCTTCGGCATGTTTCCTCTCTCCGAGTATTTCTACTCGGGAGAGTTTCCTAGCTAGCTGCGATTCAGCCGGGACTCCTCAGAGCCTGGGACGTGGAGAGGCTGATCTGACCAGGGTAGAACTACGTTACCCACGCTACAACCACCCACACTCTCCACCACCGCTTTGGTCATCGCGCGTTACTGCCTCCGGGTAGTACTAGACCGTCGGCGTATGGTCGGACCGACAGGAGGATTTCTCGACTCCAGGCCCACGGGCCCATACGCCTCGAATCGTTCCGCCGAACTAGATGACACAGTTATGCACCAGGCTACGCTGAGTAAAACTCCTTACCATGGCTTCTTCAGCCAACCACCACTCCAGCACACCGAGAGATTATTTCAACCTCTCGGTTCAAGCGCTCGCGTGCGACTAACCCGTAATCTTACAGGGGCCTTGCCTCCTAGTCTGGATATCTCGGCGACGATAGGTCATTCCGTTACCCTATCCCCACCAATCAACCCGACGGGATCACGGAGGTACCCGTCCTTTCACCTGGCCGTTGGTCCCTAGGCTACTCCGACATAGCCTATAGAATCGCCCAGTTGGACGGCCTGTACGTCGGCCCCATTTCCCCTAGCACATGCTGGACGAATTCTAATACGGCGATAGTCTAGTAACGCCCTCCAGACCTCCAGGGGTCGCGGTTTCACACATAACCGCTATGCCTTAGGTCTTTCATTGGTTTGTGGTTCATCTCATCTAGTCCCGGCTTATCCAGCCGCCTCTAGATGTCACTACTTATCTCTCTTCAATAATTTTAAGAGTTCATATATCTGTTTACGGGGATTTTAACCCGTAACGAGAAAATCTCGTTACAATACAACTCCCTTTCCCTAGTACTCCAACCTTGTTCCACTGTTTTTAGGGTTCTACTGGCGTAGGCAATCGGCAAATCTTTGCCAATTTCCCCCTGCGACAGAATGCCGCCTACAGCCATTTTTGACGCATCTGTCGTCAAAAGAAAAGTCCTCTCAAAATCCGGATACTGGAGGATAGGTGCCATCGTCAGAGTCTTCTTCAAAATTTTTACCGCAGTTTTCTCTCTCTCCCCAGGTCCACTGAACATCTTTTTTTAGTAGCTCGGTCAGCGGTTTTGCAATTTCGGAAAAACCCTTTATGAATTTCCGATAATAACCGGCTAGACCAAGGAAAGACATTACTTCCTTCCTATTTTGTGGATCAGGGAAATTCTCCACTGCCTCTATTTTACTAGGGTCACCTTTAATCTCCTCTGCAGTAATAACGTGCCCAAGATAAACAACTTCTCTTCTTAGAAAATTACACTTATCTGGCTGAAGTCGTAGATTCGCCTCTTTCAGCCGTTTCAGGACCTCTACCAGCCTTTTATTGTGGTCTTTTAGGCTTGGACCAAAAATGACGATGTCATCCAGGTACACGAAACATCGTAGTCCTTGAATTCCAGCCAGTACAGAATTCATCAAACGCTGGAACGTCGATGGGCCTCCTTTTACCCCAAAAGGTAGACGATTGAACTCGTAATGCCCGTACAGTGTAGAAAATGCAATCTTGCATTTATCTTCCTCTTTCACAGGTATTTGATGAAATCCTGATGCCAAGTCCAACGTTGAAAAATATTTTGCATTGCCCAATCTGTCCAAAATGTCGGCAATGTTAGGCAATGGAAATGAATCACCTATAGTGACGTCATTCAGTCGTCTAAAATCAACAACAACTCGGAATTTAATTTTCACCGACGCATTCATCTTTTTTGGAACGACGAATAAAGGTGCATTCCATTGACTTCTGCTTGGTCGGACCACTCCGTTCCGCAGCATCTCCTTGATTTCACGATCGACCTCCCCCTCTTGCGATTGCGGCAATCGATGAGGTCGAACGTTAATTGGAACAGTCCCCGGTTTCAACGGAATCTCATGTTCCAGATGATCTGTTACGCCTGGCGCATCCTCCGGCAACTGCACAATGGCATTGAATTGCTCCAAAATCTCCACCAAACTATCCCGTTCTTCCTGGTTCAGATGCTCAATCCGCAGATTTTCGTGCAACAATTTTATGCGATCTTTCCTTTCGCCTTTATAGGAATTTCGCAGCGTCATGACTTCGATCCCAGTGGCTAGTTTCTCCAACTCGACCACTGGTAAGTTAACGAACTCGTCCGTATCATTGGTATTGATTACACACACGTTCACGAAACCGTTCATGACTTCCGACAAGCATTCCCCCACGAAAACGGCTTTCTTCAGCTTCGTCTTAGGTACAATCCCGGTCCCTTTGCTGCATGTTGGCATTTGAACCAAAGTCTCTGTTCTAGCTTTTAACCTCGTAGGTTCCTCATCCTCGAACAGATCAAAACGATGACCATTAATCTTTAATGATTTTCCGTGAATTGTCTCAACTTTCAAACTTGGAGACGCCAGAAAATCCTCTCCCAGAATTCCCCCAACACATGGAAAATTCTCCGGAACAACTTGAAATTTATGTCCCAAAATTTCCTTACCCACTTGTAGATAAAGAATCACTTCCCCCAGTGTTGCGACGTCCTGATTTGAAATTCCTCTCAAAAGTCGCCGCCCTGNTATGACCCAAAATTTCCTTACCCACTTGGAGATAAAGAATCACTTCCCCCAGTGTTGCGACGTCCTGATTTGAAATTCCTCTCAAAAGTCGCCGCCCTGGCGTTATCTCTGCTTTCTCAATCAATTTGTTGATTTTAATTAGAGACGCCTTAGCTCCCGAATCTGTTAAAAAAACGCAGGTTGTTTCAATTCATCAGTTGAGAGTAAAACCTGCGTCTTTATTTGCGCTGGTAGAACTGGACCTATCATATGCCGCTTATCCGTGACCCCTTCTCCGGTTACCTCCGTAGTCCACACCATCATAATTTGATAAGCGCCGACCGGTAGTGGAAGAGTTTTATTTCCTCCTTCCGCATTATTCTTATCCTTGGCACCATTATCATCTTGTGCATTATTTTGTTTTCCCCCAGGCGTAAATTTATTCGAACCTGAGTTAAATTGTTTCATCGCCCTGAAACTCACTTTCGATGTCTCAGTTAGCCCCAGTTTTCTCTTCAATTTATGACAATCAGCAAAATCGTGGCCCGCATATTTGCAATATTGACAAACAGAGCCGAATGCGTTGATACTACGACGCTCTGTCGGGACTGGCAGTGATTTTCGTTGCCCTCCTTGCGAATTTCCACAATTCTTCGCAAGATGACCCGTTTGACCACAAGAAAAACAGCTTCCAATAGACTGACGACCCATGGAAATTTTGCCGCCTCCAAAGGAATTCCGATTTTGTTCAAAGTTTCCCCCACTCTTGCACCTGGTATTTCCAGAAATGGTTTTTTCTAGATCCACAGCTCCAGTGCAAGAGTCATGGAGTGTTTTATAGTGATTTGCTCTCACCAGAATTTGAAGTTGACCCCGCAATCCCTTTTCAAACACCAATTTCGCCATAGTTTCCAAGACCTTCGTAGCTGCTTCCTTCTCTCCCTGCGAAAGCTCTGGATGAAGACCCAATAGCCCATTCAAATAATCCATCGTGACATCTTCCGTGCGCTGGACGAATTTTTCAACGTCCTCATTCTCGCGTTGTTGCAATTTGCTGAACTCAGCTTGCAGGCCGACGACATTCCGAGTCTTCCCAAAAAGTGATTCCAATTCACTTTTCAGCTGCTCGAATGTTTTTACCGTGCGATGCTTCAATTGTTTATGCACAGCACTTTCCAATTTACTTCCCAAAATTCCATCTAAAAGTTGATTTTCCAAACCTGGACGAATTAATCTCCTAGCGCTGGCGATGGAATCTAAGAAACAATCCAATTTGTCCGGACCGTCTCCAGTCAAGACCTTTATTAAATAGAGTGCGCCCTTCAAATCCAAAAAATCCGAATACGAACTCCTGTTCCGCTGATTCATCTGCTCCTCGTAAGCATCTTACACGAGTACCCTGTACTCATTCCTTTGTTTTTCGGCCTCCTCACGGCGTTGTCTCTCTTCAATGACCTTTAGTTCCCGAACATCCATCTCCCTCTGGAGTCTGAGTCGTGCCTCTTCGAGAGTCCGAATTCTCCCTAAAAGGCGATCATAAGCAGGATTATTTTGCAAAGGTCCCTGCTGACGGCCATCGCCCCCCTGATGCATGGAACTAGCCCTGAATCCCCTGCTGCCAGCGAGAACATTAGACGGCGTGGAATATTCAGCTTGGTCTTCCACTTCACTTTCTGGATAATTCTCAATGTTATCCAGATCAATCTGTGGCCTAACATACATAGGACGTTGACTCACCGAAGGGTTGACAGGAGCAGGTACATTCTGCGTGCCCTGTCTATTATCAGCTGCTTCCCCTGCTGAGTTTTCCCCTCGTAGCCCGTCATTGCCTCTCCCGTGAATCTCAGCTTCCGTAACAATCTGATGATTCTCGGCGAGCATACTGGAATGTTCAGATTGAACGAATTCCCGTTGTAGGTTAACATTATTAATGTTACCTTCCTCCCCCCTGGGCTCAAACAAGGCTTTCCTTGCGCCAGGAGGTAACAAAATATGAGAGTTAAATTCAGAGCCCTCCTGACCCCCATTAGCTCTCCTTGAAGTTGACATCGCGACTTGTCAAAACTGCTTTAGCAAAAACTGGTTCCAAAAACAATGGACAAAACCCTGCTATCCCCGATGGTACAACGAAAGTAAAATAGAATAGACTTATCTTCTGCTAATTTACCAAAAAGGTAATCTTCTCGCTCCTTTGATGAAATTCCTCAAAGAAACTTTAAAATGACCAGTCCTCCCTCGGGTGGAAATATTGTTGAATATTATCTCTTCTTCGTTGCTGTGCGATAAGACAGTGGTTGATCAGGCCCCCGTCCTCTTCCAAAAATAGATAACGCTGCCACCAAAATGTTAGAGTCCCGAGCGGTTGGGTTCGGCAATTCGGAAGAAAATACCACTTGCGCGACGAATACTAAATAATATCCTTTATTTAATCTCAACTCTTAAAAAGACAGTTCAATGTGTTCATTCTGATACGGAAGGTATCAGGTGAACCGCGATAAGAATCGGTTAAGTTACCGCCCCAGAGCCATCAGTCTCTCGAGTATTTATTACAACGAGAGGCTATGACATCTTGGCAATTGCCTCATATCTGTATGGTGTCACGATAACACCATGCGATTGAGCCCAGTGGAAATGCTGATGCATGATCCACTGGCTTACTTATTAATGCGAATATACGCACCTTATAATGCACGTATATTCTGGGTAAGTATACAATTGCTTAATTCTATGTTTGTATTCCGAAATATGTGCTACATTTGTTCGCTTATTTTTCGGAATGATTGAGTAATTATGCTCCACTTTGTGGGGCATAACACTGGGGAGAGATAGGGAGGCTTAATTGAAATCCCATAGATATTCCACTATCTCGGCTAACCATTTTGGTATTGCAACAACGGTAACTTTTTTTCAATGAAACCGTTTGACAGATGATAAAGAGTACCTGGAGAGATTAAGATTGGCCCACGTTGCTGTCTAACTTTACTACCATCGAACAGCAATGGGGATAACGAAAATCAGGACAATCGAATTGATGTGAGCGTTAATGCTGATGTTCATGGTGATCAGCACCCATCACCTATCACCAATCACCCTTAATAATGGTGCTGAAGAAGGCGGAGAAAATGATGGCTGTGAGAATTGTGACCTTCAGCAAGCAAGAATTGATGAAGACCAACATACAAGTATTGATTCTCATGATGATATTCTCATTTTGATAAATGATGTAGAAAATTTGGCTACGGATGGAGAGTTTGAGGTTGATATGCCGAATCATGAGGGCAAGGTCAGCGAAGGAAATGATTGTAGTGAGGACAGCGACCTTGAGCAACCAAGAATTGATGAAGACCAACATGAGAATATCAATTCTGATGATGATCTTCTCATTTTGAGGAATGATGTCGATGATTTTGCTACGGATGAAGAGTCTCAAGTTGATATCCCAAGTCATGAGGGCAAGGAGAGCGCAGAAAATGATGGTGGTGAGGACAGTGACCTTGAGCAAGCAAGAACTAATGAAGAGCCACGTGAAAATGTGAATTCTGATGATGATCATCCCACTTTGATTAATGATATGCATGATGTCGCTACCGATGAAGAGTCTGAGGCTGAAGTACAGAGTGCCCCTTACGAGGATCGTCAAGCTGGTCCAAGCTGTTGATGCCAAACTCTGGCATGCAGGAGGACGTTATCGAGTGGAGATTGTCGCTAACACGGGTGTGTTCATTGATGAGCGAGAGCTGAAGCATATTAAAAATCCTTACCAAGAAGATCCGAGGGAAATGGAGAGACGACTGTTCAAAGAGATTTTGGGAGAAGAACTATTGATAACAATGACCAAAACAGGACGTAGTCGTAAAGGGCAAAAGCGGGGAAAAGTTCCTGAGGATGTCTATAATGCTGTGAGGAGTGAGTAAAAGAAAAAATCAGACAAATCATGGCGTTTTCCAGTGGAAATCCTGTAAATTTTCTACTCTAAATGATTGTCCAAAGTTTTTCGTGTATAGCTTTGGCTTGATGAATGCCCTGTTAGAAATTTCCGGAAATTACATGGAAAATCTTGTCGCAATTGTCATGAGAGTGACATTGAATTCGATTTAAGGGAAAAATGACCATGAGATTTCAAGTTTTAGGTAGAATTGAGGGAAATCGAGGAGTTTTCAGTAGAAGTAAGATGAGAATTTCAGGGCCTAATTGAATTTTCAATGAATCATGAATATTCAGAACCAAACTGACATGAATTTTCAATTTCCGCTTCAATGTTCCTGATTTTCCGAATTTTCACGGAATAATTGAACTGAAAAATTGAGTATTCTATCGATTTTTTGATCATTCGAACAGAAAATCAATAGAATATTCAATTTTTCTATTACGAGATCTCCTGAAATTTCAGTGGCAATTGAACACGATAGAAATATCCGAAATTTGACACGGAAAATGTAGCCAAAAATTTTTAACAGTGCATTCTTCATATTCTTTCAACAGACTACATGGAATTCGAGGTTCCTTATAACTTACTGAGCAAGTCAGAGTTTCACCAGGTCCTGACTAGCCTCTGCAACAGATTGCGCGACCCTCACCGATAAGCTACCCACTGATATGCACCAGAATAATTTCCTCATCAAGTGTTAATGCTACAAATGTTAATGCTATTCGCATGAGATGGAATGGTAAACGTAAAAACGAAATCTGTTCGCCTGATCCTCATTTTCCCCGGAGGTATTAATAGATCACAAATACGCGGAGAAATAAGAATGATAATCGAGTCTTTAGAGAATTCAAAAGAGAAATTCCTTGAAAATAATAGTACTCAGTATTTCAAATTAAGGAATCAGCTGATTTAATCAGTTTTCAGCCACGTTTATTCAATACATGTAACGTGAATTATGCATATGGACCAAGGGTAGGAGGAAATATCGACAATCCCCAGATTTATGCCATTCTCTCCTGCATTTCCTGAGTGACCCTTCGAGGACGTTTCATGAGACTGTAGACCTCCTTGGCTTCTTCTACTATAGTTGATTTATTTTTAAAAATTAACACCACTTTATTCTTCTGGAGCTGCAATTCTCGATGAATTCCTCTGATTTTTGAGCGAATATTGTGCATCGGATTATCGGGGACATAGCTTGTAAGAAGTCCATAATTTAATTTCAGATAAGTTTTACATATGCATAAAATCCATAGAGAGGCTAATACATAGACAAGGAAATTATGTAGGCTTCTCATTGAAATTCCGTTGTAATTTTATTGAATAATGCTTTTGGAATTTTTTTTTCTTTTTGATTGCTGTATAGGAAACTTCCATAGATAATATAGGCATGAAATTATTTTATGTCGATAAATACACTGAGAAAAAAAATCGACGAAAATTAATGTCGAGCAAAATAAAGTTGGTTCATTTGCCTGGACCCGCGAAAATTGACGTGCCAGCAACAGAAATTTTGCCGCAAAAAACAGCAATTTCTCTCGGGTTTAGCATGAAAATTTCTGGTGCCGGCATATGTATTTGTTCGGGTCCAGGCAAATGAATCAACTTTACCGTGCTCCACAGTAATTTTTTTTTTCGAATTTTTTTCTCAGTGTCATGAAACATCTATGAGTCATATGCGATTTTGAATTTCTCCATTACGAATTCAAGCAAGAAAGTCGATACGATAGTCAAACGATATTTTTTTTGGTTCCTTATTAAAAAAATTGAGATTAAAAAAAATCAGAAAAATGATGCTCGATTTACCTAGCAAAAATAACTCATATCTATAAAAAATATCTAAATATCTGAAGGATATTTAAATAATGGAGAAAGGCACAATTTTCATCCTTTTATGCAAAAGAGAATGCTTAAACCTAATTGTATTGTGACTTTTTTACAAATTCTATTCGTTCGAAAAACGACAAGAAAACTCAATTTCTCCATAAAAATAATTCCTCTACGATTTTGTCTATCCAAATTATTGTGCATTGATATATCGATTGATTCGTCGTGAGAAGCAGAAAAATAATAATGAAATAGAACAAAGTAAAATATGTCTGAAAAATTCAAATTCAGAAAAGCAAACTGAAGGTGTAAATAAGAAGAATAGATTCACAAAATAATTTCCCTAGAACTGTCATGAATTTGCCGTAGTAATCCAATGAAATTCATCAGCGAATGGGTCTCATTTTCAATTGAGATTTTTCTTTTGTGAAATTTACTATCAGGCGTGCCAGTAGCTCACGGGAGAAATTTACTTATTGGATTATGTGACTGATAAAAATAATCGTTGTAATATTTGATACAACTTACTCCAATTAGCCTCCTGGCTGTCCGTATGGTCCTCCAATTTCACAGGTATAGCACTTGGATTTGCTGCAGTAAAATTCTTCGTTGAGTTATTTTTGTCAATTTTTTCATTATTATTTTCTGAAGTAAGAATCTACAATGAAACGTCAAGATACTCTTCCAATTGCTGTCAAAATTGCTAATGAATAAACTTTTTCACATTTCCCGCGTAAATCCACACACTGAATAAAGAACTCATATGTCATAGCTCATCTTACTCTACCACTCGACCACTGCATTTATTCGGGTGAATAATCCATTGCTGGATATGTCATAAAAATATGTATGGCAATGGATAAATAACACTGCTGCGGTAATGAAAATGTGTAATACTATATTTTTCATATTTACCCATAATAAAATCTCAATGATTTCTGGAGATGAAACGTGTACGATATTTTATCCACCATGATGATCGTTGAAATAATAAAACTCACACACTAGAGGAGAAAACAACGTAACGTCGAGACTCTCACTGAAATTCAACAATATTATTCCAAGAATGACAATCCTGGGAATCACGAACGCAATCTGGTCGTGCGAGTAAGCCGACTTCTCCTATTCATTGACAGTGTATGGAGAGTGGGGTATCAAGGAGGTTTTCAACGCCCGGAAACGTCGGTGACAGCGCTCTCATTGTCACGTCGCCTTTTCGATTTTGTGTCGGTCCACTCGGTTCATACCCAGTGCATTCCTGAGAATCGGTCGTTCGACGTTAAAAAATGGGTAATGTTGTCATTCATTAATATTAGTGTAATTTGTAATAATTTGTAGTGCCTCTATTCCATCAAAGAACACGATGCCAGTATCATTTGGCTACATAATTTGTTGCTGTGTCATTTTGACTGATTCTTTCACACCAAAATTCAACCAGTAGCGAGGTGCGATTGGCAAAAAAAACATTTATTACTCCTTCACTCAGTCAATTCACTCAAATCAAATGATGGATTATCGATCACTGAATGGAAAACTGCATTACGATTAATTACGATTAATTAATTTAAGAGGATGTGAAGCCTAACATTCGTTGGTGCATCCATCCCTATTACCCTCGCCAGTATTTCTACCGGGCTCATCTCATCCTTCACTCCTCGCCTCACCACGTCCTGAAAAATCTAACATCATCATTCACTTTACACACTCACTCACCCCAAAATTTGATTGCGGTTTTTGAAGAAAAGCTCGCTCACAACGCACAGAAACAAGAATAGAAATCTCATTAGAAATATTACATGGAGAAAAGCGGTTCAAGTAACATCTTTTTTTGATTCGTGAAATACATCGATGGTGGGTTCTGATTCGGGATTTCACAGAGTACAATGCACAAAGGACGAATATTGCCAGGAAAATAATATTGATCTACTTGGAAAATAATAATAATAATAATTTTAATCGTCTCTGAGATCATTATTTGTTATTCATATTCATGCAGTACATTGCTATAGCTTTGTTCTAATCTCCCACAGGAGACATCGCTAATTTCAATGACGATGAAGGAAATTTCAATGAGAATCAGTGGCCTCCAAAGGACAATAAAAAAATGAATGAACTCGGAATTAGAAATGGATGGTAAGGAATGGGGTGAGTATTTCAACGGAAAATAGTGATGTCAATTATTTTTCCTGTATTTGAGTTCAAATCTAATTTAAACATTACTTGTTGTGCTGAAGTCGAAACTTATTGTCTTCTTCAGATTACACGAGTGATTTTTCAGAAGAAGACATCTTTCTCGCTCTTCTCGATATAAAATGCGCTTCTAGACATGGGGACGAGAACTTCGCAGAGATAGTGGAAAAGCAAAACGAATTTCATTGTTGGCTGACTCGCTGCATGTTTTACATTCAAAACAACATTCGTGAAATGATGGGCTCTGCCATGGAGTCTGATGAAGGCATTTTGAGAGTCGAGGCACCCGACATGATCTACCATCAGTCAACCGATCCACCAGCTAGTGACTTTTGGGGTGAGTATAAATAAGATCTGATATGCGAGACCACGATTCAATGTTCTTCATTGGAGAAATATCAGTTATTTCATCACTTGAGAATAATTTTTCTGCTGTAATTTTATTCTTTCCCTGTAGTAAGCCGTGTTTATCGTACTATGCCCAGCGTGAGCGACTAGGATAGTTCTATTTGGATCATTGTTTTATCAACTATAAACAAGTTTTTAATATCCAATTCAAATAGGAAAAAAATGATATTCAACCTATCTACAACCGGACAACCATTGACGTACTCAGCCCTGCGGGGCCAGCGCAGTGTGGCAGTAGG
Source organism: Diachasma alloeum (assembly GCF_001412515.2). Lineage (NCBI taxonomy): Eukaryota > Metazoa > Arthropoda > Insecta > Hymenoptera > Braconidae > Diachasma > Diachasma alloeum. The sequence goes on from NW_021680481.1 coordinate 374,123, forward strand.
CAGGCTTAGCTCTGAAAGGTTAATATATGAACAGCGGTGAGCGTGATCACTAAGTGGATGGGTGACCACGACAGAACACCGACGGGCGGAAATGCTGTGCTCCATAATTACGAAAGCACAGAGCAAAGAAAATGAAAAAAATGCTAAGAAAAGCGGGAAACGAAAACTATAAACCGTAAAAACAGAATGTTATAAAGTGCTGGAAAAAAAAAGATTTAGTCTTATAAACATGGGTTGCATTCGGTTCTTCCCGTTTTCCTATGATAAACTAGAATGGATATTCGATTGAGAAAACATTTCGATTCTGAATCCGATCTAACTCCTAATTCTTTGCAGTTTTAAATATTTTCCTAATTTTCTGAAACATAAAGCTACCTAAACTCGATTCGCGCTGAAACTGATCTAGAACTGTCTGGACAATTCGTGGATACATTCCGTTTAAAAATAATTCATCAATTTTGACTCCAATGTAATATTGTTCATTATCAATTTTGTGATCATGGTAACAATGCAGAGCACCAGAAAATTTCTCAACAATTCTATTTTTGACAAAGAAACAACAAAGGAAGACATTTTTAATTGCCTTTATGTCATTAATTTCTCATTATTCATGAAAATAAATGAATCGACGTCTAATATTTCCAATTTTTTCAATTGAATTGGATCCCTCCAACGTTCATCTTCAAAATTTGAAAATAAATCATGTAAATTTTCAATTATGTGAGAATAATTATACATAGGAATGTTCTCATGTAATTAAAAAAACGATTTCTTGTTCTTCTGTTATGATTACAAAATATTTTTCTGATCACGCGAAATTTAGTCGAAAACAACTCAATGTACATATTTTTCATTTCTTACAGACTATTCTACCGACAAACCACTCAAGGACATGGCTGCCACCCTCAGTGAAATCGAAAAAGACTGCGGGGACCGTAATAGATCTCTGAATGATGTGCTCCTCAACGAGGAGAGACTGCTAGAGATTCTGACAAAAATGAGGAGCCTAGCCCGAGAAATTCTGCACTGTTTTGAACCACTCTACGGTCTTGTTGAATGATTGTCCAGTGAAGAAAATTCATGCAGTCTTAAACTCTAATCAATCATATTTTCAACAGTTCACGTTCACTTATCATAAAAACCTGCCCACTTACAAGGAACACTACGCAGGTGTCCTTCTCCGATTTCGATGAAACTTAAATATGTTATAGGGGACCCACAACTAAAGGACACATATTTTTTTTTAGCTGCCCATATTGGGGTTTAGGGGGTGAAAGTACTCTCTGAAGTTGACCACCTCTCGGGGTCATTTTTCGATTGCACACATAAGGAAGCTTTTTGAACAACTCTTTCGCAGTGTATCATGAAGGTCACAAGAGATGATGAAAATGCGAATTAGAACCGTCTCCGGGGGGGGGGTGACATATGGAGGGTAAAAAACTACCCTTGTGAAAATTCATTTTTCTCATAGAAAAAAAACTTTTGATGGAAATGCCATGGGATAAATTCCATTTGAAAAAGTAGAAAAAAATACAGAATACCTGTTTTGTTTTTTTTTTAATTGAAATTTAAAACTTAAAAAATAGATTTTTCGTGAATTGCGAAATTTCAAACTTTCTCCTGTACAAAACGAAGCTTATGGCTAATGATGAGGGAAACCATTGGAACAGGATCCAGGAGTGGTATCGGGGATGTTAACTACCCTTGGAAGGGGGGGGGGAATTTTTTTTTTTAAGGGAAAAAAAATATCGATGCGAATTTTACGAAACACATTTCGTTTGAAAGCATGAGACAATTCAAAGCACATCCGGCGATTCTTTTCCCCGAATAAAAATTGAAAGTGAAATACTTTTTTTTTTATTATATACAAGTGTTCGATTTTTTGGTACATATAAAAGATGAGTGATGAGTCTCTGNATATTTTATCGCATCGATCGGACCAACCTCATTCATTTTCAAAAGGAATCAGTAATGACCATGAATCTAAAAAACTTCACCGAAGGCCACAGTAGAAATTCCATGAAATGGCTTCCATTTCCAATTTGAAAAAATGAGTTATGATGAAATATTTTGAGGAATTCTAATTTTCATCCGTATATGAACGTGGATGGGTGGTACAAAGAAAAGCCGATGATTTCACGTAGGAAATAATGGATCGACGATAAAATGTATTTCGGTTGCTCTTATCGCTTCGATGTGATATCGTTTTCAATGAGACGTAAATGGCGACATATGACAATACCATTTTGTTTGATAATGCAGAACCACAACTGAAGAATATTCGGGAGTTGGAAACATATTGATGCAAATGGCTCATTTGTTNAAATCCTTACCGTTTAGTTCGGACTATGGTACTGTGATACAAGTAGACGGATAATTAAAAGGTTGTAATTCATATATTGTAACCTTTCAATATTTAATTAATATTATTTCCTAAAAAGGGGATTTAGGCCGATTAAATAATGAGGACAAATGAGGGGTAAAATTAACTAAATATCTATATTTCTATTAATTTACATATTNAAGTGTCGTGATCTATACTTGTTCTACCATGAACGTTAATCCGATTAACGTTATCCGACTTCTGATGGCAACATTTGAATTTCTCAATCTTGCTGAAACACCCGTGAACAACGAGGAACGTGAATTAGCAGATACGTTCGAAAGGATATTGATTCAATCAATGGAGGAATATAATGGAGTTGAAATGATTGAAGAAACATCCCTGGATTTTCAAGAGCCTTATAAAAATATCGGAATGATAGCGGTCGAGGATAAAGAATTTCAACCACATACAGAAGAATCACCTGACAGTTGTTCGGAGGATGAGGAACCTGTAGATTTCGAATATAAAAAGAATGCCGTTGACTTCTGGAGAAGTGGAAAAAAGAAGAAGAATCTCTCTATAGAAACTGTTTCCCATCGATTCAGGAAGGTGAAATCGCGTAGACAGTTACGACGCTGGGCGAATCAAATCAATAAAGGAGGGACATATATGGAGAAGTTGAAACGCATTTCGGAGTACAAATTAAAGAATATGAAGAATGCTATCGATACAGGTTTTATCGTCCACGATACTGACCTCCGAAGGTGGGCCCTGCATGCCCGGAAGGAAATCGGCTTCGAAGACGTTCATTTTACAGCTTCGTCCAGGTGGCTGCATTATTTCAAATGAGCACACCGCATAACATCCCCGAAGATTAACAAATTCATCACCAGAAATACATTGGAGACTCGGGAAGAGTTACAAAAAGAAGCGGACGAATTTCTCCTGAAAGTTCGGTCTTATTGGGATACGTATGGCCCAGAAAATATTTATAATACTGATCAAAGTCATTTCCAATTGGAAATTCATTCAGGGCGAACGTTAGCTGAAGAAGGTACTAAACAAGTAGCGTGCTTCGTACAATCGATAACTTCAATGACACATAGTTATACAGTACAACCTCTGATTTCTGCTGATGGAAAATCACTTTCACCTCTCTTCCTGGTTTTNATAACTAAATGGGGAAGAAATAAAGAGTGTAGGCTCACCGTTGGGGGGGTATAGAAAGGAATACTTCTTGTGGTGAGGGGGAAATGAGGGGGACAACTCGTACTCACGATATCCAGTTCAGGGCTAATCNAATATCGGAATGATAGCGGTCGAGGATAAAGAATTTCAACCACATACAGAAGAATCACCTGACAGTTGTTCGGAGGATGAGGAACCTGTAGATTTCGAATATAAAAAGAATGCCGTTGACTTCTGGAGAAGTGGAAAAAAGAAGAAGAATCTCTCTATAGAAACTGTTTCCCATCGATTCAGGAAGGTGAAATCGCGTAGACAGTTACGACGCTGGGCGAATCAAATCAATAAAGGAGGGACATATATGGAGAAGTTGAAACGCATTTCGGAGTACAAATTAAAGAATATGAAGAATGCTATCGATACAGGTTTTATCGTCCACGATACTGACCTCCGAAGGTGGGCCCTGCATGCCCGGAAGGAAATCGGCTTCGAAGACGTTCATTTTACAGCTTCGTCCAGGTGGCTGCATTATTTCAAATGAGCACACCGCATAACATCCCCGAAGATTAACAAATTCATCACCAGAAATACATTGGAGACTCGGGAAGAGTTACAAAAAGAAGCGGACGAATTTCTCCTGAAAGTTCGGTCTTATTGGGATACGTATGGCCCAGAAAATATTTATAATACTGATCAAAGTCATTTCCAATTGGAAATTCATTCAGGGCGAACGTTAGCTGAAGAAGGTACTAAACAAGTAGCGTGCTTCGTACAATCGATAACTTCAATGACACATAGTTATACAGTACAACCTCTGATTTCTGCTGATGGAAAATCACTTTCACCTCTCTTCCTGGTTTTGAATGAACCTTCTGGAAATTTCGGTCCAATAGTGGAGCTAAATCTCTTCAAACCTGCGAATGTGTTCATCACCGCTTCAAAATCGAGAAAACTCACTTCACATATGACAATATTTAAGACCTAACAAACATGATATGTTCTATACAATAATTAGGATTATCATCTAGTACTTGATTTTTCAGAGCATTNTGGGGAGCAACGGGTCCTTCAGTTTATCCGATAGGGCCGGAACTGTTGTCTTTCTTCGGCTGATGTCTTCGTGATGTCCAGGGGCGCGGGTAGAGGGGCGATGAGGGGAAAAGTCTGGGGAAGGGGTATCCAACGGTGGCGGGATTTACTTTTTAGGGGGCAGTGTGTAGTGAGAAAAAATATGCAGAAAAATAATAAAAAATAAATCAATATTCCTTGTCACAATATAACTAGCAATGGACATTTTCATGGGCTCAAATTTCGATATTTCTCATTATTCTTTACTCTTTCAAATCAATTCTGTTCACTAATATAATTAAAAGTAACTCCCAGAAAGGTTATTTAGCCTCCAAGTGTTACTTCCAGAGACTCATCACTCATCTTTTATATGTACCAAAAAATCGAAGAATTGTAAATAATAAAAAAAAAGTATTTTACTTTCAATTTTAATTTGGGGAAAAGAATCGCAAGATGTGCTTTGAATTGTCTCATGCTTTCGAACGAAATGTGNGATAAAGAATTATTAACTATGTTGATACCAAAGGGGACTACTGGAAAAATTCAACCCCTTGACGTATATGGCTTTAGGATATGGAAGAATTATGTTCGTCATTTTTCGGATAGTATCGTCCTAATGGACTATGATATTAATTTACATTTGCGGAACACTATCATAAAGTTACAGTCTTTAGTCTATAATCAATTATCATCACCAAGGTATCAAAATTTATTTCGTTATGCTTGGTTTCAGAGTTGTTACATTTCTAAAAAAACGGATGAATTCGAAAATCCTGTCGAATTTGCATTCGGGCAATCATCTCATCCGCACTGTGATATTGAAGGCTGTTCCAATATTGCAGTAGTCAGATGCTCATGGTGCAAAAAATCACTTTGTTCGCTGCATTTTTTTCTAGAATATCATTTTTGTACGCATTACGTCCCCTAATACTATCTATACTGTAGATTGATCCCAACAGAAAGTATGCTGATTGAGAACATAATACTAGAAGGAATGAATGGTCTGAGCTTCTATAATAATATCAATGTATATTCTGAATTCCATCATTTGGGGATTACTACCATCATTGTTTCCTTTCCATATCGGATCTTCATTAAATCCTTACCGTTTAGTTCGGACTATGGTACTGTGATACAAGTAGACGGATAATTAAAAGGTTGTAATTCATATATTGTAACCTTTCAATATTTAATTAATATTATTTCCTAAAAAGGGGATTTAGGCCGATTAAATAATGAGGACAAATGAGGGGTAAAATTAACTAAATATCTATATTTCTATTAATTTACATATTAGATCGTCGTAAGACGTTAGAAATGCCTTTTACTTGGATCTAGGGTTATGGGTAAGGCCAGGCAACTTTTGTACACGTAAAAAGGGGAGTGACTCTAATGCAAAAAAAGGGGAGAAGCTAGTCGTGTCGAGGGAACGCAACTAAATATAAAAAGAATAACTAAATGGGGAAGAAATAAAGAGTGTAGGCTCACCGTTGGGGGGGTATAGAAAGGAATACTTCTTGTGGTGAGGGGGAAATGAGGGGGACAACTCGTACTCACGATATCCAGTTCAGGGCTAATCCGAGTCCTTCGATGACTCCAGGGATTGAGCCTTCGTTCCTCCTTCTGGATTCCACGGGCACAGTAACTACGGCCGGGATGAGCTCGGGTACCAAAAATCCTCTTTATCCCAACAAAAAACCAAATGTATCGACTTTGAGGTACGTTCACTGATAATTCAATTAACATGGGGCGCACGTGGCAGTGTCCAGGATAGCGGTTACACGAGTGTCGATCTCTTCGTTTTCTCCGTGATTCGTGGGGGTTTATCAGGTGCCGAAGTCCTTCGGGTTGGAATTCGGGAGCAATCGGGCCCAATCAGTACGGGTGAGTGGTGACGATGACCACAATACAGGGATGTCTCGCTGGGATCGTCGAGGGCGGTGGGTTGCCGAGGCCCATGTATGGGTGGTTTGTGTGGGGAGCAACGGCTCCTTCAGTTTATCCGATAGGGCCGGAACTGTTGTCTTTCTTCGGCTGATGTCTTCGTGATGTCCAGGGGCGCGGGTAGAGGGGCGATGAGGGGAAAAGTCTGGGGAAGGGGTATCCAACGGTGGCGGGATTTACTTTTTAGGGGGCAGTGTGTAGTGAGAAAAAATATGCAGAAAAATAATAAAAAATAAATCAATATTCCTTGTCACAATATAACTAGCAATGGACATTTTCATGGGCTCAAATTTCGATATTTCTCATTATTCTTTACTCTTTCAAATCAATTCTGTTCACTAATATAATTAAAAGTAACTCCCAGAAAGGTTATTTAGCCTCCAAGTGTTACTTCCAGAGACTCATCACTCATCTTTTATATGTACCAAAAAATCGAACACTTGTATATAATAAAAAAAAAAGTATTTCACTTTCAATTTTTATTCGGGGAAAAGAATCGCCGGATGTGCTTTGAATTGTCTCATGCTTTCAAACGAAATGTGTTTCGTAAAATTCGCATCGATATTTTTTTTCCCTTAAAAAAAAAAATTCCCCCCCCCCTTCCAAGGGTAGTTAACATCCCCGATACCACTCCTGGATCCTGTTCCAATGGTTTCCCTCATCATTAGCCATAAGCTTCGTTTTGTACAGGAGAAAGTTTGAAATTTCGCAATTCACGAAAAATCTATTTTTTAAGTTTTAAATTTCAATTAAAAAAAAAANTTTTTTCTAGAATATCATTTTTGTACGCATTACGTCCCCTAATACTATCTATACTGTAGATTGATCCCAACAGAAAGTATGCTGATTGAGAACATAATACTAGAAGGAATGAATGGTCTGAGCTTCTATAATAATATCAATGTATATTCTGAATTCCATCATTTGGGGATTACTACCATCATTGTTTCCTTTCCATATCGGATCTTCATTAAATCCTTACCGTTTAGTTCGGACTATGGTACTGTGATACAAGTAGACGGATAATTAAAAGGTTGTAATTCATATATTGTAACCTTTCAATATTTAATTAATATTATTTCCTAAAAAGGGGATTTAGGCCGATTAAATAATGAGGACAAATGAGGGGTAAAATTAACTAAATATCTATATTTCTATTAATTTACATATTAGATCGTCGTAAGACGTTAGAAATGCCTTTTACTTGGATCTAGGGTTATGGGTAAGGCCAGGCAACTTTTGTACACGTAAAAAGGGGAGTGACTCTAATGCAAAAAAAGGGGAGAAGCTAGTCGTGTCGAGGGAACGCAACTAAATATAAAAAGAATAACTAAATGGGGAAGAAATAAAGAGTGTAGGCTCACCGTTGGGGGGGTATAGAAAGGAATACTTCTTGTGGTGAGGGGGAAATGAGGGGGACAACTCGTACTCACGATATCCAGTTCAGGGCTAATCCGAGTCCTTCGATGACTCCAGGGATTGAGCCTTCGTTCCTCCTTCTGGATTCCACGGGCACAGTAACTACGGCCGGGATGAGCTCGGGTACCAAAAATCCTCTTTATCCCAACAAAAAACCAAATGTATCGACTTTGAGGTACGTTCACTGATAATTCAATTAACATGGGGCGCACGTGGCAGTGTCCAGGATAGCGGTTACACGAGTGTCGATCTCTTCGTTTTCTCCGTGATTCGTGGGGGTTTATCAGGTGCCGAAGTCCTTCGGGTTGGAATTCGGGAGCAATCGGGCCCAATCAGTACGGGTGAGTGGTGACGATGACCACAATACAGGGATGTCTCGCTGAGATCGTCGAGGGCGGTGGGTTGCCGAGGCCCATATATGGGTGGTTTGTGTGGGGAGCAACGGGTCCTTCAGTTTATCCGATAGGGCCGGAACTGTTGTCTTTCTTCGGCTGATGTCTTCGTGATGTCCAGGGGCGCGGGTAGAGGGGCGATGAGGGGAAAAGTCTGGGGAAGGGGTATCCAACGGTGGCGGGATTTACTTTTTAGGGGGCAGTGTGTAGTGAGAAAAAATATGCAGAAAAATAATAAAAAATAAATCAATATTCCTTGTCACAATATAACTAGCAATGGACATTTTCATGGGCTCAAATTTCGATATTTCTCATTATTCTTTACTCTTTCAAATCAATTCTGTTCACTAATATAATTAAAAGTAACTCCCAGAAAGGTTATTTAGCCTCCAAGTGTTACTTCCAGAGACTCATCACTCATCTTTTATATGTACCAAAAAATCGAACACTTGTATATAATAAAAAAAAAAGTATTTCACTTTCAATTTTTATTCGGGGAAAAGAATCGCCGGATGTGCTTTGAATTGTCTCATGCTTTCAAACGAAATGTGTTTCGTAAAATTCGCATCGATATTTTTTTTCCCTTAAAAAAAAAAATTCCCCCCCCCCTTCCAAGGGTAGTTAACATCCCCGATACCACTCCTGGATCCTGTTCCAATGGTTTCCCTCATCATTAGCCATAAGCTTCGTTTTGTACAGGAGAAAGTTTGAAATTTCGCAATTCACGAAAAATCTATTTTTTAAGTTTTAAATTTCAATTAAAAAAAAAACAAAACAGGTATTCTGTATTTTTTTCTACTTTTTCAAATGGAATTTATCCCATGGCATTTCCATCAAAAGTTTTTTTTCTATGAGAAAAATGAAGTTTCACAAGGGTAGTTTTTTACCCTCCATATGTCACCCCCCCCCCGGAGACGGTTCTAATTCGCATTTTCATCATCTCTTGTGACCTTCATGATACACTGCGAAAGAGTTGTTCAAAAAGCTTCCTTATGTGTGCAATCGAAAAATGACCCCGAGAGGTGGTCAACTTCAGAGAGTACTTTCACCCCCTAAACCCCAATAAACCCCCATATTCCATAGAAAGAGCTAAGCATATTCCATTTCTAATTTAACGTCAATTGTGTTCATCTTATTCTCCATATAAATTCCTGGACATAAATTATCCGAGTCCTTTCCTTTGAGTTTTCTAGTACACGACGAAGACAATGAAATGACTTAAAATCATGAAAATTATATCCCGGGTGTTTTATATGGCAAATATCAACTTCTCTGGACGCCGTGAGGATATGACTTGTGTTATATTCAATGACTTACACTTGACATTCCTTGTAAATGGAATTTTTGCCATATTGCTCTAATGTCTTATCCTGACACGTCATTATGCGTTTTTCGAGATTCAATGAGATTTTATTATAGTTAAAATGGTAATTATTTCGTTCTAATTGGGAAACCTATTGTTATCATTCAACCAACTGTTCCCTAATCAAATTGAAATGTTAAAAAAAAAATCATCGACAGTATAACTAGTCGCGACACTTGCACTAGCGGGCACATTAATGTAAACAGTCATATGCTATCTATCAATGAGTATTCATTAGAGTCGATAAAATCTTGACATCAGCACTACATACTGTAATTGCGTTCTTCCACTCCCTAAAATAGAATTGTAGAGATTATTCAATTAATTAATATAATGTTATTTATTATTTTATGGTAAATATCTCGATTGGCAGTGATTTATTTGTATATCACGTACTGTATTCAATCTGGGTGGCTTATCATATGCTTGAACATGGCCTTCCCCCAGACATTTCAATATCGAATTCTTCGGAGTGACAGTTGTCATCATATTTGTGCCGTATTGACGCGAATCTACTATTTGAGGGACCTTTGAGCCACTCTCATCTACATAATCATCATGTAGGAAATTTTTTGTAGTGAATAATGCTCGATTTTCCAACTGTCCCTCCTTACGGACTTTGGAAGGGTGATAAATGACAGATGATGGGGAGAAATGGATCAAATCGGTGGCAACCTGGAGACCATCTCTGCAATATGACTCTTGAACGAAAATTCCTTGTGGGATGCACTGAGACTTACGCAGCAGGGAGTTAATTCTTGAGTTCATGAGTGGCTGAGTGTATACGCTCGATTTGTACGATTGCATATAAAGATCAGGATGTAATCATACGAATAGAATGTATGCGCTCAGCCACTCACTTGATAACTTATTTGGAGTAAAGAAAATTAAACAGGCTAATAGAATTTCTCCTGTGTATAGACTAACTAGAAATGTCACAACTAGATGTTTTTGGTATCATCTACAGTATAAAAACGGTATGAAGTTCAACCAATAATTGCCTGATTGTGGTATTGAAATCTGCATACTCGTATAGCGTTCTTAGAATTAATACACCGATATGCATAATTGAATTCATTTTTGAGTTCAAGTCAATTTCATCCATTTAGAGGATGTAGAACGTTTGCAAGATTAAGGGGGATTAGTAAAATAATGCGCTGAATGTGATCAGTGACATTATCGCTGTCTTTATCGCTGGAATTGTTGCAGTGCTACAGACTCAATGGTTGCCTCGATGGGCTCAGTAAAAGCGCTTGTACTACTGGAACAATTGCGACAATCGAAGCAACAGCTATACTATGACAAGTTAAGCCATATCCACTGTGATAAACGAGGCGCTAGCCACAGCGACAATGGAAGACACAAGGACATTTTTCGTGATAACTGCGACAATTTAGGACACAAGCACTGTACCACTTGTGGCAACATGAATCACAACAATCAAGGCACCACGCACTGCTGCTGCCACAATCACGTAGTATCTGTCACTTTAGTTATTGCAGTGGCTACTGCCTCAATTAACACAATTATTGTAGTGGCCATTGTATTAATAGTTGCCGTGGATGTGGCCTTAATCATCCCAATACTTGTCGCCTTAATTGATGCAGTTCCTGTTGTCTCAATTGGCGCAGTGGCTGTGTCCGGAATTGTCGCAGCCATAACGTAAATGGAGGTGTCGCAGTACTTGTCGCCTTGATTGTTGCATTTCCACGATTCAAGCGACAGACACGACGACAATTGAAGTAAAAGCTACTACGACGATTGTCGCAACAGCCACTGCGACAATTGCGGCAATAGCCGTAGCAACAATAGCTACGATTGAGGCAACAATCCCTGCGACAATTAAGGTGACAAGTACTGCGATAATTGAGGCCACATTCATTGCGACAATTGATGCGATGGCCACTGCAACAATTATATCAATGGAGGTAATACCCACTGCGACGATTGAGGCAACAAGCACTACTGTTGCCTCAATCGTCGCCGTCACTTTCACTCTAATTGCCGTTTCGTCTGTCGCTTGAATTGTCGCCTCAATTGTCGCGGTGCCTGTTGCCTCAATTGTCACACTGACTGTTACCTTGATTGCCGCAATGGCTATTGCCCCAATCGTCGCAGTGCTATAGTCTCAATTGTCGCCTCAATGGGCACAGTAGAAGCCACTGCAACAATTGCGACAAGTGAGGTCATAGCCGCTGTGACAAGTGAGGCACAAGCTACAGCGACAATTGAGGCAACAGGCGTCGCTACAAATGCGAATGTAGGCTGTGACAATTTCGTACACAGCCACCGGCCACATCCACTGCAACAGTTGGTGCGATGGCCACTGCAACAATTGTATCAGTGGAGGTAACAGCCACTGCGATAATTCAAGCGACAGGTACTGTGATGATTGCGGCAACAGCCACAATGATAATTGAGGCAACAAGCACTGCAGCTTCGCTGCAATACTCCAACTATCTACAATATTTAGAAGAGTGTACGCCTTGAAAGGCACTGAAAAACGGTATACGTGACTCTAAAAAAATTAATTCAACTATTGAGAGAATCTGATGTGTTTTCGCAATGGAGATGGGGTACAGTCCAACGATGATCTTGGTTCACTCGATAGAGCCCAAGATCATGATGTGCGTCTAGATGTTTCTGGTTCTGGTGATATTGCAGGTGTCGCACCAGGTATCGGTTGTTGTGCAGATGGCAATCAGGTATCGTCGGCACCGCTATCAGTACCAGATGCGTCGGTATCAGTTGTTTCATCTTCAGCAATTGTAAATACTGGCTTTGAAAAGTCAATCGCGACGACAGTTGCTTGACCATTAATCTGGATGACAAAATGTCTTTCGTGTCGCAATATGACATGATGTGGTCCCTCGTATGGTGTTGTGAAAGCATGATATGATGCATCTAAACGTACCAAAACGTGAGAAAGGTGGCAGGACAGTTCATCCCCAAAATTTTTCATCCCGGGACATTTCATCCCGGTACTTTTTATCCTCCCATTTCATTCCAGGCCAGTTCATATCAGGCCCGTTTCGTCCTAGGCCATTTCATCCCTTGCCCATTTCATCCTAGGACATTTCATTCCAGGGTTTTTTCATCGTTATTTTGGGAAAGGAAATAGGGAAAAAATAAACTTCACCAAAGACAACACACACTTCCTGACACTTCCTGATGGTTCAGGAAGTGTGTCACTTTTCCTGAACCATCACTGTGTTTATAAAATGTATATGCACCAACGATCTTTTTTTTTGTCCTCTTTGGGTTGTGCCAAATTTCAACACCATGTTCAATTTATTTTATTACATTTGATTCTAAAATGGTGTTTGGGCTCGGAGTTGGAATGTGTACTGAGGCATCGAAGTAGATTGTATGATAAGGCTTGCGTATCGGTAAATGATGTGTATGAGTATTAATATGTTGTATTTGTGTTGGGCGTTGAATGATGGGGATAATCCGTTTGTTGTCCTACATTTTCATTCAGCCCTATCCGATTCTGGTAGCTTAGTGGTTTGTAGATGTATAGGATGAATTAGTAAGGGTAAAATGTCCCGGGATGAATCGGCCGGTATGAGATAATAGGGATGAAATGTCCTGGGATGAAATGGCCCAGGATGAAGTGGATAGGACGAACTGTCATGGAACCGTGAGAACATGCCAAATCTTTAAATATAAATACCTTTCGATTGCCATGCCGTGTACCGGGAACTGGAGCGAGATCAACAAAATGGTTCCTGATGGTTCCAGTCTATCGGCAATTGTTGACGGCGATATGCCACGGGTTGGTGCAGAAACGAGAAATTCTCCTGGTAGTCGAAGTGGCTTACCAAAAACGATATCAGCAGGCGTAGCGTCACGATCATCTTTTCATGCTGCGCGAATACCAAGAAACACGGTGTGGAGAGTATCTACCCAATAAGGACTCTCGTGATACCGTATTGCTGCTTTAATTTGGCGATGAAGAGGTTCCATCATGCTGTTGGATTTTGGGTGAAACGTTGTTGTGAGAATGTATTTTCTTCTTATACGAAGAGTGAGAGCGTTGAACAGTTGACTCTCGAACTGTACCCCTTGGTCTGTAGTGATGCGAAGTAGAACATCATAACGGCAAATCCAGTTTGCATAGAGTACACTAGCAACAGTTTCAGCGGTAATGTCTTGAATTGGGAATTCCTCCGGAAACCGTGAAAATCTGTCGATTATTGTCAGAAAATACCGGTATCCTTTGGACGGCACATATGGCCTAATTATGTCCACGTGAATATGCTCGAAACGTCTTGTTCTTCTTCGGAGAAAGTCTTGAATCGGCGAGGTCACGTGACGAGATATTTTATTTTTCTGGCATGTGAGACCTGCGCAAGCCCAAAGACGGCAATCTTTCTTCAAACTCGACCAGACGAAACGCTGAGAGATTAGCTTCATTGATGTATTAGCTCCTGGATGGCAGACACTATGCTGAGCTTCAAAAATTCTCTTACGTAGCGGTGATGGCACATAGAGACGTATCATTTGATCCTTAACATCGCAGTAAATTCGAGTAGGACTATCTGGCATGTTGATAGGTCGTAGTTGGAGTACATCATTTGGATCTTGCAGACGTTGTTGAAGTTCGGCATCAGTTACTTGCGCCTGTGCTAACTCTGCTGTTCAGACTGCTAGTGAAATGGCCTCCACTCGCGATAAGGCATCGGCAACAACGTTATCTTTGCCTGCAACATGCTGAATATCAATTGAAAACTGACCGATAAAATCAAAGCGGGGGAACTTCCATGGCGTTGCCTTGTCTGGATCCTGTTTGAAGGCATGTAACAGCGGCTTGTGATCGGTATAAATAGTCACCAGACGGCCTTCGAAAATATGTCTGAATTTACAAACTGCTGCTTAGATTGCGTGGAGCTCTCTGACATATGGGCTGCGCTTCCTCAGGGAAGGTTGAAACTTCTTACTGAAGAAGGCAAGTGGCTTCCAAATGGTGCCTCTGCGCTGTTGAAAAACGGCACCAATGGCATATTCAGATGCGTCTGTAAATACGGCCCACGGTAATGACGTATCTGGGTAGACCAGCAACGTTGCATGGGAATTAGAATAAACCGAATGGCGTAATTATTGCTGTTTTGAAGATGTCATTAGATGCGACAGGAATCTGATTGAATGCACGAACGAGTATTTTTTTACCTGTGAAGTTAGCGGTAAAATCTTCAACTACGCGAACAGGATGTCTATCCGGTATCATACGAGTGTTAAGTTCACGGTAATCTCCACAGGGTCTCCAGTCGCCAGACTTTTTGGGCACCAGGTGTAGCGGGGAAGAACAGCAGCTCTTCAAACGACGAGCGATACCCAGCTTCATCATCTTTTGAAATTCCTGTTGCGCGATAGCTAATTGGTCTGGCGCAAGACGACAAGCTTTACTCGATACTGGTGGACCAGGTGTAGTTGCAATGTGATGGACCATTGTGTGTGTAGTAAGTTGGCAAATTCCATCCGGTTTGATTATTGATGGAAATTCGGCATGAAGGTCGGTTCAAGACGAGTCGGTTGGCCGGTAAACTTTAATTGTTGAAACGATGTTGGATAATGACGCTATACATGGCGTCGATAACCCAGTCGTTGAATCCAATAGACGATTATTCTTTAAATCCGGTAAAAGTCCAAAGTGCGTGAGAAAATCGGCACTAATGATGGATTTTTCAACATTCGCAATAACAAAACGCCAAGTGAAGTCCCTTCTGAGGCCGAAATTGAGTGAGAGGACAGTACAGCCATATGTATGTATGCGTGTGCCGTTTGCTGCATACAGCATGTACTCCGTTGCCTTTTTCTTACCTGGGACGAAGGTTTGCGGATATACGCGCAAATCCGCGCCAATATCCATTTGGTATTTGACTTTTGTAACAATTTCCGATACGAATAGGCGGTAAGAGCGGAAAATTGGATCGTTCACCGCCGCTAACGAGCTGATGATGCGTTTCCCGATGACATTGAACATTGTCACGAGGGCAAGCCTCGCTCCTATAAAACAGAAAATAACCGGATTAATTAGTAGAAAAATTAACGAAACCAAAAGAGTTCTCCCTTCCTTCCTCTGTAGTTTCTAAAACAATGTTGTAAAATTTACTCGACAACCTGGGAGACTGGGACGTCTGAACATCCACCACAAGACGACTGGGAGCACTGGACAACTGGAGCTAAACAACGACCTTCTGCCAGTGGGGGTTTCACTCGTTGAGGAAGGCCCTCGATGGGGAAACCAGATGGATTGGTGCTGGAACGTGGATAAATGTTTATGAAACTGGTACGAACATAAAATACCAGGTGCCAGGAGATCAAATGCCAGAAGCCAGGGAAGAGTGCTTACCAGAAGCCGGAGGTGACAGCTGAGAGGTTATGTGCAGCCGGGGAGACAGGGAAAACAACATCCAAGGTTGATGGGATGAATTAACTCAGCCAACAGGAGAAAATATCCACTGATGAAGGAGAATGAACGTCCCGAATGACCAATGAGATAAAATAACCTCCATCAATTCAATGGAGATATTCCACGGTGAAATAAACAATAACACTGTCGTGGGTAGGGTCGATAAACTAGAGTCCTGACCCTTCGATTATTGATCACGATAAAGTCAATAAAAATGCAAATGTCGAACACCTGTGGCGCGGGAGATGAACTCCGAGCCAATGAGAGAACTGGGATGGAGAGAAAGTGCTACTCAACCCTCATCTCGAGGACATTAGATGTCGGGTCATCATTAATAACCCCGCCAGTTGACCCGGGAAGGGAGATACTTGACGAGTGGAATTTTCCTATTGGTTGGAGTGGAACTAACGGAATGGAGAAGACGGCCAGGACATTCTGCAGCCATATTGTACCACTTTGGATCGTACCGTCACCCCTGTTATATCGAACAGTGGTGACACTTAAAATCTAAATTAATATTAAGTTAGCTAAGTTCACTTGAGTGAAGTGAACATTTCCCGGAGGGTCACCTAAGAGTGCCTGACGTTTTCCCGAAGACTTGGACCAGTTTAGAGGAGGGAAAAGATCGAGTTTGCTTAACCGGAAAAATCCCACGAGTTGTGAGTACATTTGGAGCATTCTGGGAATTGGTGGAAATTCGAGTGTTGAAGGGATTAATTCCGCGGTATTTTTATAATAAATAAACTGGAATAAATTGTGGGAATAACTTGAGAAGATCAGCAAGTGTCAAAATCGCATTATCTGGGATTTTTGGGAGTATTGCGTACTTGACNAGAACATCATAACGGCAAATCCAGTTTGCATAGAGTACACTAGCAACAGTTTCAGCGGTAATGTCTTGAATTGGGAATTCCTCCGGAAACCGTGAAAATCTGTCGATTATTGTCAGAAAATACCGGTATCCTTTGGACGGCACATATGGCCTAATTATGTCCACGTGAATATGCTCGAAACGTCTTGTTCTTCTTCGGAGAAAGTCTTGAATCGGCGAGGTCACGTGACGAGATATTTTATTTTTCTGGCATGTGAGACCTGCGCAAGCCCAAAGACGGCAATCTTTCTTCAAACTCGACCAGACGAAACGCTGAGAGATTAGCTTCATTGATGTATTAGCTCCTGGATGGCAGACACTATGCTGAGCTTCAAAAATTCTCTTACGTAGCGGTGATGGCACATAGAGACGTATCATTTGATCCTTAACATCGCAGTAAATTCGAGTAGGACTATCTGGCATGTTGATAGGTCGTAGTTGGAGTACATCATTTGGATCTTGCAGACGTTGTTGAAGTTCGGCATCAGTTACTTGCGCCTGTGCTAACTCTGCTGTTCAGACTGCTAGTGAAATGGCCTCCACTCGCGATAAGGCATCGGCAACAACGTTATCTTTGCCTGCAACATGCTGAATATCAATTGAAAACTGACCGATAAAATCAAAGCGGGGGAACTTCCATGGCGTTGCCTTGTCTGGATCCTGTTTGAAGGCATGTAACAGCGGCTTGTGATCGGTATAAATAGTCACCAGACGGCCTTCGAAAATATGTCTGAATTTACAAACTGCTGCTTAGATTGCGTGGAGCTCTCTGACATATGGGCTGCGCTTCCTCAGGGAAGGTTGAAACTTCTTACTGAAGAAGGCAAGTGGCTTCCAAATGGTGCCTCTGCGCTGTTGAAAAACGGCACCAATGGCATATTCAGATGCGTCTGTAAATACGGCCCACGGTAATGACGTATCTGGGTAGACCAGCAACGTTGCATGGGAATTAGAATAAACCGAATGGCGTAATTATTGCTGTTTTGAAGATGTCATTAGATGCGACAGGAATCTGATTGAATGCACGAACGAGTATTTTTTTACCTGTGAAGTTAGCGGTAAAATCTTCAACTACGCGAACAGGATGTCTATCCGGTATCATACGAGTGTTAAGTTCACGGTAATCTCCACAGGGTCTCCAGTCGCCAGACTTTTTGGGCACCAGGTGTAGCGGGGAAGAACAGCAGCTCTTCAAACGACGAGCGATACCCAGCTTCATCATCTTTTGAAATTCCTGTTGCGCGATAGCTAATTGGTCTGGCGCAAGACGACAAGCTTTACTCGATATTGGTGGACCAGGTGTAGTTGCAATGTGATGGACCATTGTGTGTGTAGTAAGTTGGCAAATTCCATCCGGTTTGGTTATTGATGGAAATTCGGCATGAAGGTCGGTTCAAGACGAGTCGGTTGGCCGGTAAACTTTAATTGTTGAAACGATGTTGGATAATGACGCTATACATGGCGTCGATAACCCAGTCGTTGAATCCAATAGACGATTATTCTTTAAATCCGGTAAAAGTCCAAAGTGCGTGAGAAAATCGGCACTAATGATGGATTTTTCAACATTCGCAATAACAAAACGCCAAGTGAAGTCCCTTCTGAGGCCGAAATTGAGTGAGAGGACAGTACAGCCATATGTATGTATGCGTGTGCCGTTTGCTGCATACAGCATGTACTCCGTTGCCTTTTTCTTACCTGGGACGAAGGTTTGCGGATATACGCGCAAATCCGCGCCAATATCCATTTGGTATTTGACTTTTGTAACAATTTCCGATACGAATAGGCGGTAAGAGCGGAAAATTGGATCGTTCACCGCCGCTAACGAGCTGATGATGCGTTTCCCGATGACATTGAACATTGTCACGAGGGCAAGCCTCGCTCCTATAAAACAGAAAATAACCGGATTAATTAGTAGAAAAATTAACGAAACCAAAAGAGTTCTCCCTTCCTTCCTCTGTAGTTTCTAAAACAATGTTGTAAAATTTACTCGACAACCTGGGAGACTGGGACGTCTGAACATCCACCACAAGACGACTGGGAGCACTGGACAACTGGAGCTAAACAACGACCTTCTGCCAGTGGGGGTTTCACTCGTTGAGGAAGGCCCTCGATGGGGAAACCAGATGGATTGGTGCTGGAACGTGGATAAATGTTTATGAAACTGGTACGAACATAAAATACCAGGTGCCAGGAGATCAAATGCCAGAAGCCAGGGAAGAGTGCTTACCAGAAGCCGGAGGTGACAGCTGAGAGGTTATGTGCAGCCGGGGAGACAGGGAAAACAACATCCAAGGTTGATGGGATGAGTTAACTCAGCCAACAGGAGAAAATATCCACTGATGAAGGAGAATGAACGTCCCGAATGACCAATGAGATAAAATAACCTCCATCAATTCAATGGAGATATTCCACGGTGAAATAAACAATAACACTGTCGTGGGTAGGGTCGATAAACTAGAGTCCTGACCCTTCGATTATTGATCACGATAAAGTCAATAAAAATGCAAATGTCGAACACCTGTGGCGCGGGAGATGAACTCCGAGCCAATGAGAGAACTGGGATGGAGAGAAAGTGCTACTCAACCCTCATCTCGAGGACATTAGATGTCGGGTCATCATTAATAACCCCGCCAGTTGACCCGGGAAGGGAGATACTTGACGAGTGGAATTTTCCTATTGGTTGGAGTGGAACTAACGGAATGGAGAAGACGGCCAGGACATTCTGCAGCCATATTGTACCACTTTGGATCGTACCGTCACCCCTGTTATATCGAACAGTGGTGACACTTAAAATCTAAATTAATATTAAGTTAGCTAAGTTCACTTGAGTGAAGTGAACATTTCCCGGAGGGTCACCTAAGAGTGCCTGACGTTTTCCCGAAGACTTGGACCAGTTTAGAGGAGGGAAAAGATCGAGTTTGCTTAACCGGAAAAATCCCACGAGTTGTGAGTACATTTGGAGCATTCTGGGAATTGGTGGAAATTCGAGTGTTGAAGGGATTAATTCCGCGGTATTTTTATAATAAATAAACTGGAATAAATTGTGGGAATAACTTGAGAAGATCAGCAAGTGTCAAAATCGCATTATCTGGGATTTTTGGGAGTATTGCGTACTTGACGTCTCCATTTTTACCTCGTGCTCCACGAGCATGTGGCGGGTAGAAGCAATTGCGATTACAAAGCCAATTAAAACGAACACCAATTGATTTTGATTTATTTAACTGGAAGTTTTTGGGAAAGATTGAGAATAGATTATTCAATAATTTATTATCTAAATCGGAATTAAGATAGTGAGTCATAAGTGTGTATGAATGGTGATAGTTCCAGACGTGGAATTATCACAAATTTGTACTGAAACTCAAAGATATTTTTGCTCAAATTAAATGAATAAATTGTTAATATTAGTATTTTTCAAGGATTCACTCTTTTTCTTTAAATTGAAACACCTGAAACTATTATTTTTAGGAGAATTCTATTGGGCTTCACGATACTATTTCCGTGAATGGTCCGCATTGAAACACACGCCATCAACGTGGTTAAATAATTTATAATTATTCGGCTACGTTGCAAAACACGCAACCTA
The DNA here is from genome assembly GCF_001412515.2 of Diachasma alloeum. Taxonomy (NCBI): domain Eukaryota; kingdom Metazoa; phylum Arthropoda; class Insecta; order Hymenoptera; family Braconidae; genus Diachasma; species Diachasma alloeum. Next base: position 394,689 of record NW_021680481.1, read on the forward strand.
TTTTTTTGAGACTTTAAACGTCTAAGGATCAGAAATTCGATCCCTCTTTTTTGTTTAATTTTGAGAATTCATATCGATGTGCGATTGTTATCGGATATCGTCTCAACCAGCGACCCCTGTATTCAGGCTCTAACGCCTAAGAATCGAAAATGCGATTCCAAATTAATTGAAAAACCGGACATTGATGTAAAATTGAATAAATTAAATAAGACTCACATTTATTATCTTACTTGAATGAATGTCATTAGGACTGGGAGTGAAATAAAACTACAATATCCGAGTGAAATAAGACGTACTTTCAGGCGGATAGTACCTGGTGTCATGGCATTCATTCAAATAAAAATAAACAAATAAGATTACTGGGAATATGCCCAATTGTGAAAGTAATGAAAGGGAAAATCGGAGCAGGGAGTCAACACTCGAATTTCCATGGGATTATTATTGCTGGCTTAATCAGTTTTTAGAAAGAACTAATGATTTCATTGTTAATGGTATTCTCGGGTCATCCCTATTCCTCTCTTCCCACTTTCCTTGGCAACAGTCAAAATACTCAAGTGAGAATTTTGATTAAATTGAATATTCAGTACGAACAATATTCTGTCAATCCAGCTAAATTAGAATTTCATTGGATTTGTAATTGTTATCCAAGATAACACCCTAATACTGTGATACTGGGAGGTAGTTATTTCTGACATTTCATAGATTAGAACTGAATTAGTTAATTGTGAAAATTCAGTAATTTAGATATTTATTTCCAGATCCTATTCAGTCTTCATGAGTCGTCTTATATATTTTTTTTTGTTTGAGTTAATAATGCACGACTGGAATAATGAGTCAATGAAATAAATAGTCATTATACTCAGAATTCAGGGATTTAGGAGATTAATGATTTTCAACTGGAATTGCATATTCGTGTCAAGGTTTCCTTGAGTTGAAAGTATTAGAAATAAATTAATCGGCGTCAATACTACCTGAATTCTCTTCTACAGAAGAAAATAGGTGAGAAGAAATTCTGAATGGGATAAGAAAGAGAAAATAATTGTCAGAAATAATTACTCTACCCTCAGACGCGAATTTATAACAGAAAATTTGAAGATTCTTCTCTGATATTGAAACTAGTACTCTTTCGAACTTCAATATTGCGTTCCTATGACTTTTATTCTGGTATAGTAAATTTTCGTGAAAAGTTATATTTTGGGCGGGAATAAATTCCATTCAATCGATCAAAAAAAAAAAAAAAACCGCGAGAAATAAAAAGTTTTACGTCAGAAAGGAGGTACAATTGAGTCAAGATGAGGAGATTCGCGTTTGACACCAATATATTTTCAGCGACGACACCCATTCAAGATGTCGAGAGAACTATTGCAGCATTATCCCGAGGAGAACTGGCAGTGCGAATGGATGTGATAGGAATTGAATTGATTGGATTATCGCATGCTGAGATGATCGACAGAGCAACACGTTACGAGTACATCACTCGACTGGGATCTGATGTAGCACAGTTCGATAGAGCCACGGAATTTAGCTGGAGAGGACCAGAGACAGTTGGAGGAGCTAGAGCATTGGCAGTATTACAGTTTAATCCGATACCTGGGACAGCAGATGAGACACCCCTGATCGATGCTTATCATCGATTGCTATTCGCCAATAATACTGTCTTACCCACCGGTCAATCTCCTGGGAATTATTATCAAGACCATATGTCAATGTCAGCTCTAAATTTAAGACCAAATTTATCATCAGGCGTCTTCATGGGACATCAAACACCGATAGCACCAGCTCTGGGGCATCAATGTCCTGGGAGATCAATATGGCACCACAGCTCGAGACATATTTGAGGCAAAGTGCAGTTGCAGCCCAACGAAGGGTACACGCAAGCATGGGCTTGCACATGAGAGACATGAACAGACCTATATCACAAGTCCAGAACATGAATTTCTTGAATGTGCCACAGCAAGTCAGCAGACAGAGATCATCCTCACCCGTGCATGATCAGTCTATGCGATCAATCGAGTTTGATGAATCAGCAATCGTGAGGGGAGGAAATGAGCAAAGTTCGAGGATACAGCCATTGGGTGAAGAACCGGACAGAAATGGCCTGAGGACTCCTCAATCCTGCCATACCCAGAAGACGCCAATCATTCAAGTTTCTTCATCATCAGAGAATTCCAATGAGGGTCAGAGTGGAACAGGGTCACAAGGAGATGAGGTTGAAATTGAAGAACTACCACCATCATCAGAGCAAATCGGGCCGCATCAGAACAATTCTCAGCCTGAGAGAGTTGGGAATCAACAGGAACATGGTACTACGATTTCGATCAATTCAGAACATCCACAGAAATTGGGAGATACATCAGCGTCTAAGGATCACTCAAGTTCTTCAGGGATGCCAGACGTTCCGACGAGCACACCAGAAGTTCCTTTGAATGGTATGGTGGTTGACGGAGTGTATGTTTCTCAGGTAGGGACGAGAGACCCTTCTCAATTAAGAAGTACGGGACCTTTATTCGACAGGGTATCTGCAAGGAGTAAAACTCCTTCAAGAACACCCCAACAACCAGTTAATGGAGGGACTGGTAGCCAAGCTGTTCCAACACCGAGCACTCCTTCAGCACCACCTGTAATCGATGCTGATGTTATCGTCGTCCAAACAGATGAAAATCAGCAGACTCCTCCAACGCCACACTCTTCAAATCAGGACAGAAATTCAATCACTGGGATGAACAGAGGACGAGGATCAAATGTGATGTTCAATCTTCCGAATACAACTGGAACTGGGAAACCACCAACTGATAGATTGGACTCCCGCTCTTCACAGCAAGAGACCACTCAACCACCTCCGTATTATTCGAATGTACCATACTTGAGTGTACCACGAATGTTTGGAGATCGAAGAGGAGTCCCCCAGTTTGGAAGTCAAAATGGCCCGAATCCAAGTTATATTCCACCATTTATGCCAAATGAAGGGATTTTGCCTGGTAATCAGTATAATAGAGGACAGTATGAATATCCCCCACCAACAGGGGGGATTCCAACTGAACCAGTGTTTGGATCCAATCCACCACAATCAAATATCGGAGTGGGTCGGCAATACGGTAGCCATGTACCACCACCACCGAACATACATACTACAATGGGACAAAACGCAGGATTTCAGGGAACTCCAAATGCAACAAATGGAGCTGCCAATACAACTGCACCTCCACAGAGTATGGGACAACACCCTGGAATCCCAAGGAATTCACAAGATCCACGAAACATTGGAAATCGTGGGACATCAACTGCTAGAAGAAGTGGTGTGAATCAGAATAGTCAACAGCAGAACCATGCTAACTTCACGTATTCGGGACAGAATTGAATGGAAATCCTGCTCAACCGGAAGGTCAGTCAGAGCCAATGGACAGAGGGACTGGAGCAGGTGGAGATCCTGAAGATCCAGATGACTCTGGTGATGATGGAGTATCAAATGATTTTAGGGGTCGACGTGGAGGTGGCAGAGGTCATGCAGATCGTGGTCGTAGGGATAACGATGAACAAGAAAACCACAACGCATCAGAAGGTAACAACAATCGTCGATCACCTCCAAACCCACCAAGAAGGAAAGGTCAAGGAGATCCTGAAGATCCCGGAGATCCTGGAAAAGGGAGTAACCCTTATGCAGAGGATATAGGGAATAGATCTAATCCCTATTTTAGTGGGGTAGAAAATGCAAAAGGAAAATATGCTAAAACTATTGAGGCCATGCGCAAGCAGGACATCTACTTTACTGGGCGTAAAAGTCAGGATGTCGAGGCATACCTTGATAAACTCGCAATGTTCATCTTTACCAATGGAGTTGAGGAAGAAGAGATGTTAACACTCATTCCTAGCACCTTTTGGGATTATGCGCTGGAATGGCACAAGATCACATGGCATCAGATTCACACGTATCCAGAGTTTCTCACTGCATTTCGTCGAGCTTACTCAGTTGTAGCTTGGAGGGAAGAACTAGAAGCAAAGCTTCGAACTAGAACTCAAGCTAAGGGAGAGAGTATCATCTCATATTATCCTCATGTCTGTTTCATGATGAAGGATCTAGGATATTCAAGCAAAGCCAAATTAGACTTCCTGTATGACAACATTCGACCGGATTTACGACGAGATCTGAAGAAAGCAAACTTCCATACAGTTGAGGAACTGGTAGCAGTCTTGAAGGAGAGAGAAGCTGAGGCAGAGTACGAGGCAGCCTACCGATATCCTCCAGAGAACTTGGTCAATCGTCATGAACAGGAAGAGAAACGGAAGAGCAGTCAATCTACTACTTGGAATTATAATGGGAAGTCCAATTTCAAAGCTAGGACTATCAAAGCAGCAGATGGCGAGTACGTTGATCACATGAATCACTATGCAATGCAACCAGTGGAAGAGCTGGGAAGTGAGGGTGTTAAAATGATGTTGAGAGACATGAAAGAACAACTGAAGCAACTGCAGGCACAGTCTTCAGGCCCGATACCTGGGAATGTCGCAGCAGTACAGGATTTCCTGGAGCAGAGTACTCACATCTCACCCGTGGGAAACTCCAATACAGCTAGCGATTATCAGAATAATCCACAGGACAGCCAGCATAGCAGATCACCAGTTCAATATACTCCGAGGTACGGTCCGTATTCACCACAACAGACCACAAGCCCAGCTCAGCAAACAGCACGGCCGAATGATACTCCTCAGAGATCAGGGGGCTTCACTGGGTATATTGAACCCTGCTTCAACTGCCGTCAGACAGGACACGGGTATCGATCATGTAAACAACCCCAAAATCAAGAGGAGATCCAGAAGAACAGGGATGACTTCCTGAGAAGACACAGGACGATGAATAGACTCAATGCTATTCTTGGATTACCCTCTGAAGAGTTCCTTATCGACTACGTGGGTATCAATTTCCCGCAGTCGCTCCAGGAAAACTACAACCCGGATCAGTATTAGAGCCGCCAACTACTCCGTGGTCCTCGAGCGGCGAGAATATTGAGGAACTATCGATCGATGCTATAGTAGATGACTGGATTAATTTTGAAGAACCACAATTAGAGTTACCAGGGATATCTTACCCTGACATACCTGTGAACAATCAATTACAGATTCAACTAGTAGAAGAGGATGAGATAGATGAAGTAAAACCAGATATGAACATTTCAAATTCAAATACTATCACCTGGGAAGACTTACAGAACTTGATGAAGACAGTACAAACCATTGCGAAATATTATTTTGCCTTGGAGCTGAATGGCAAACTTAGACCTGTATTGTTGGACACCGGAGCTTCCCGGACTTGTATCAGTCCGAAGTTAGGAAATGAACTCATGGGATATGCCATCACTCATCCTGGGAAGTTCTATGCCGCCAATGGTACAACAATTGGAGTACAAGGACAAGCAGTACTGGCATTTGAGTGGGATAATGTGAAACAGCTCGTTCCCGTATACATTGTCAATCCATTGCACGAAGCTTGTATTCTGGGAATCGACTTTATTAAACTGATGGGAATGACGATTCATGCGGAGGAAGATGCTTTCCAGCTGCCTGGCCGTGAGATGACAAAATTTGTAAACAAGGAGTCTGGATTACTACAATTTCCCAGATTAATTGTTACGCCAGTACGCATCTGGATGAACGGACTCAATTCTTCTTCAGAGATCGTGGACTCAACTGAAGTAGATCAGTTACGTATGGAGATAAGAGCTGGTTGCTGGAGGAACCGGAGGTTATTCCCATCACTCCATTGTTGGAATACAAAATTGAACTTGATGATCCAGAACCTGTGAGACAGCCCATCAGACGAATGTCACCCCGGATGCTGGCCATAGCTCAAGAACACGTGGATAAAATGTACCGAGCTGGTTACATTGAGGAGTCTCTGAGTGCTTGGTGCAGTTGCCCCGTACTGGTGATGAATAGAGATGCTTCCCCACGGTTCTGCGTTGATTTCAGGATAGTGAATAAAAAGGTTAAAAAACTGGGATATCAAATTGAACAACTGGAAAGAGTATTGGATGGGTTAGGTCAAGCTAATTGTATCTCTAAGTTGGATTTGAGTAAAGCGTATTTTCACGTTGCTCTAGAAGAGAAAAGTCGCGAGATCACCGCATTTTTTGTCATTGGTCGTAGCCTTTATCAGTGGGTACGCATGCCGTTCGGCCTCTGCAACGCACCGGAAATTTTCCAAAAATTGATTAATATGATTATTACTCCGGATCTGTACCCACATGTTTTTGCTTACCTGGATGACGTGATCATCATCACCCAGACTAAGGAAATACATCTGGAACTAATAAAGACTATTTTGGACAGATTAGTGAAGGCTAAGCTTACCATCAATCGCAAGAAGAGCCAAATCCTCTGTTCAGAAACTAAGTTTCTAGGTTACGTCATCAGTGCAAAAGGTTTGTCAGTTGATGAAGAGAGAGTTCAGCCCATCAAGGAATACCCATCACCGAGAACACCAACTTCACTTAGACGATTCTTGGGTATGATTGGCTGGTACTCGAGGTTCCTTGGAGATCTTGCTAAGAAGAAAATAGCATTGTTGAAATTGATCAAGAAAGAAGCTAAATGGGAATGGGGACCGGAGCAGCAGCAAGCATTTGAGGAGCTGAAGAATGCAGTCAGCGATACACCTGCTTCGACCGGACTTCAAACAACCCTTCTTCATCCATACGGACGTCAGCAGTTTCGCATTAGGTGCGAATATCACTCAGACAACTAACGAAGGAGAGAGACCAATAGCGTTTGCTTCTCGAGTACTCCAGCCACCGGAGATTAACTATACGGTAACTGAAAAGGAGTGCCTGGCGGTCGTCTGGGCCATCAAGAAGTTTCGGCAATACGTTGAAGGCATGCCATTTACCATCATCACTGATCACGCCAGCCTACGTTGGCTCTGGAATTTGAAAGACACTAACCAAAGGCTTATGAGATAGTCCATCGCTCTCCAAGGACTAGACATGGACGTCCAATACCGGAAAGGGTCAGAACACATCGTGCCAGATGCACTCTCCCGGATGTACGAGGACATAAATCAACTGGTAATGTGCATGACGTACACTGAGGACCTGTGGTATCTCGAGCGAAAGAAGAATGTACTGGCTAACCCTGACAAATACCCTGACTGGCATGTGGAGGATGGACGCCTGTACCATCACCGGCCGAACCTGTATCTGGACCCCTTCCTTCCAGACCTGAACCCGTGGAAACTGGTAATTCCACCGGAGTTGAGATTCAAAATCCTGGAAGATGCACACTGTCCACCAGAGGCCGGACACTTGGGTATTGAGAAGACATATCACCGACTTTACCTGAACTTCTATTGGCCTGGTATGTATACTGACACCGTCAGGTTTGTGAAGGGATGTCCACAATGCCGTCAATTTAAAAATTCACAACAAGCACCTCAGGGATTGATGCAGGAGAGATCGATTGAGTATCCCTGGAAGGTGGTAGCAGTGAATCTAGCTGGACCGTTCCCTCTGAGCAAGAAAGGAAACGCCTACCTCTTAGTCATGCAAGATGCCTTCACTAAATACGTGGAAATGTGCGCGTTGCGAGTGGCTACGGCACCGAAGATCTGGGAGGCATTTAGACTTCAAGTAGTGTGTAGATGGGGGTGTCCTACTTATTTTCTTTCGGATAACGCTACTGCTTTTACTGGGAAATATTTATGTCAGAAATTAAGTGAACATAAAATTGTACATGTACGAACACCTCCTTATCACGCTCAGGCAAATCCGGTTGAGAGGGTGAATCGAACAATAAAGCCACTCATTAGTATCTATTGTAATCAGAATCATCGAGACTGGGACGTATACATTCCAGAACTTTCGTTTGCTCTCAACACAGCTGTTCAATCCACCATCGGATACTCCCCTGCCTTCCTAAATATGGCTCGAGAACCCAAAATGGTGAATGACCTTATGAGAAAGTATGATCAGACTACCCCAGTAACTCCTGGGAATTCAACTGAATGGGCTGAACGAATGAAAAAGTTAGACTGTCTGCATGACCTGGTATTTAAGAAATTGGGGCACGCTCAGCTGAAGCAGGCAACGCAATATAATCAAGGGAAAAGAGAAATAGTTTTCAAGGAGGGAGATTATGTGTTAAAAAGGAATTACACACTTTCAAATGCAGTAGACTATTATTCAGCTAAGCTCGCACCCAAGTACTTGGGACCATTCAAAGTACATAAAGTACATTCTGTTGTTTGTTATGATTTAATCGACGAGAATGGGCGAGTATATGCACGAATTCACGTCAAGGACCTGCTTCCTTATGATGCTAATTTTGATTATAATTCACCTTCACAGCCTACTCACAACGATGGAAAGTGCACGTCCGGCTCAGGAGGAAAACCAGGGGAGTCAGAGGATTCAGTAGACACGTCGGATTGTCTACCAACTCTCAATGGAGGGTCTGGTTCAGGGACACCTGAGAGTGGAAATAGTCAGCGTGGTGACTCAGCTAGCCCAGCAGCAGCTGGAAGTTCCAGCCAGAAGGTCAGAGATGAGGACAGTGGGAACACAGACAGGAACACAGGAAAACCTTCCTCCGTCTCTCCCGCAAAGCCACGCAAACGGGGAAGACCGAGGAAAGAACCTGTCAAACATTGATCAAACTCCCCCAGGAGACTCCGAAGTCGTCAGAAGACCAATGACGCCACCTGCGATGAAATTGACGAATCACTCGAGAGCCTTGACTGGGTCGGATTCTTTGACGACCCCCTCGAATTCGACTGCGAGGAATGTGGAGAGTACATTCCTCCCACCCCAGACGACATCCACTGGTATGACATTGGTCGATCCGGACGCTGCAAGTGCCCTGATAGCGACACCAGTGATAACGACACCAGTGACAATGCAGACGACTGTAACTCCAACATTCAAGAGTACAGTATCGACATCCCCAGTAGTTGGGATGACAGCAGCCCCTTTGACCACCTCATCCAGAGATGCAGAGCTGGAGATGACGTGGGAGTGTCCCCCCATTCCTATAAGACCTATCTGGCACAATTGGGGAATGGAGGACGACGTGGATGCCCCAATGAACCCGAAGGCCTTGGACGACTTTGTCAACAGTGCCTGGATCTGGGTCCTCCAGAAGAAAGGCTGCAATACTAGTCTTCCAAGATACATTAGGATTAACTCAGCTTGGAGGGTTCCCAAATCGTTGCTAAGATACATTGGTGACCAACCAGCTTGTCGTCGGAAGAAATTGGAGAGGAAATTACTATTTACGGAGGAACATGGCCCACATGACTACCGCAAACATGAGTGTGAGGCTGGAGCTGTGACCGATTTGGATAAGTGGTATCAGAGGAGGATTGCCGCTAGAGGACCTGCTGGACCACATGCCCATTTGCCTGCTGTCAAAGAGGAGGGAGATGATGAGTTGGATGAATCATCAAATGAAGTCATCGCACTCGAAGATTCTACGGAGGAGGTCAACGAATCGATTTACGTCATCAGTGTATCAGACTCTGAGAATGAGGCTGATCTCCGTGTTGAGGAGGGCGATGCTGGAATGGAGGTGATTCAGATTCCAATCGAGGGATTGGTCGTAGAGGAGGTACTTGAGAGCTACAGACCGGTTCTAGAAACTTCCCAGCTCGACAGTCAAATTCACGTTGACTGGCCACCTTGTCCAAATTCCCCACTACTCCAGAAAACCTCCTTGAGTTGTCATGCTCGACACAATCATGACAGCCATGGAATTTTCCCGACAGTTGTGCCAGGGATGGTGAGGAAGGGCCCTGAGAATGTATGTTGGTGCTGCCACAAGCCAGGACATCATCACAGGGGATGCACAGTACCTCCGATAAAGGGAGCTTTTTGCAAAAGCTGTGGTTGGCAGGGAGTGAAGATCTCCAAATGTCCTCAATGCGTCCATATTGGAAGGAAGCAATGAGGCGTTGGAAGGCACACTTGAAGGAGTTGGAAGTTGGGAAAGAAAAGCAGTAACCTCGCTATAGATCATGAAACATCTAGAGAACTGGTAGGCTCAGTAGAGGACACTGGGAATATGTCGTTGAGAGTGCTCCGATTGACTCATTACACACCCTGTATGACTATCATTTCCACGTTCTATTACCTCATGATTCCAAGTCATGATTTTGTTCGCTAAAAATTCCATAAGTTTATGTTTCTTTGACGTACGAGATTGCACCGCAGTGTGATCTCGACAATCAGAATATTTCTTTTTTTTTCCCTCAATAATACCAAACTTAGTTTTTTATAGTACTTTGATTTTATGTTGAAAACAGCCGTTGAAAATAACACCGCAGTGTTATTCTAATTTAATAAGAATGGTGATGAATTATAGGGAAATCTCTTAAAATTACTATTCATAGGCATTATCAGTATTTTGTTGTGATTAGAGATGAAAACTGGGAGTTACTCAGGAATGTGAGATTTCTATGTTTCTAATTTTCATTTTTTTAAAATGATTTTTCAAGTACTAATTTTTGTTTTGTTGTATTTCTCTGAAAAGAAGCAGGGTTATAAACGTTAGTCTTTTGTTTTTTTTGTGGATGAGTTTTGGAATGAAACTCACGTAAATTCTATTTTTTTTTTGAAAGGAGGAACAAATCTCTCTAAATGATAAAATCATTGTTGTTGTGCCTTAAGATCTGAGAAACAGATCACCAATGACTAAAGTGAGAAAGAAAATAGTGTTCATTGGTTGGTTATTTATGACTCTCTCTCATTAGTTAATTCAACGTGCTGTGAGTACATGGAGTTTCATGTTGCAAAACAATTTTTTTTCTCCACCAGTAATGCACTGGGATAATATTTTCTTTTCTTTTGTTTTGATTTATCCCTTTTGGATTTTAAGGAGTTGCGAGAGATACTCCCTTGCAACAAGAATATTTTTCTTTTTCTTTCTTTTTGTTTTGATAATTAAAAGTTAAGAATTCAAATGCATCGTTGTCGTGAAGAGAGAGAGATTATGAGTCTATTAACTAATGAAATAAAGAAAATAAAGTACAAATGAATATAGTACAAAATAAGACAATTAAGTTACCCTGAGAGTATTATTTGAGTTCAGGGAATAGTCAATCCTCGTAACGAATATCCAAGTATTATATTGAGTCCTCCAGTAAAAGAGTTCTTTCAGTTTTTTTTTTCGAGGTCATGAGATACCACGGAATTCCAGAATTATTTTTAGTTTTGTTAAGTAATGTTATCCATAAAAATGGGGGAGCTCGTCCATTGAGATGAGACGGGGTTGACAGAATAGACAGTTATGTGATGGTAAAATAACTGGTACATTTTCTTTTCATTTAAACCTGAAACTCTGTGCTATTTCCGATATTCCCGAATACTAATCCAAACCCAGAATACCAATTGCCAGTAATGATGATCTCAAACCAGACTGGATGCGCTAAAGGTAGGTCACACTGATTATTTACTTTTCGCAATCTCACACAATATAATTTTTTTTTGTCATGTTCACATTAACATTGGTCATAACGGTCGATCCAAGTCGAGGAACGAAGGAAAGAAGAGTACTTCTCATTTGGCGCCGGGGTTTGTCACGAGGGCAAGCCTCGCTCCTATAAAACAGAAAATAACCGGATTAATTAATAGAAAAATTAACGAAACCAAAAGAGTTCTCCCTTCCTTCCTCTGTAGTTTCTAAAACAATGTTGTAAAATTTACTCGACAACCTGGGAGACTGGGACATCTGAACATCCACCACCAGACGACTGGGAGCACTGGACAACTGGAGCTAAACAACGACCTTCTGCCAGTGGGGGTTTCACTCGTTGAGGAAGGCCCTCGATGGGGAAACCAGATGGATTGGTGCTGGAACGTGGATAAATGTTTATGAAACTGGTACGAATATAAAATACCAGGTGCCAGGAGATCAAATGCCAGAAGCCAGGGAAGAGTGCTTACCAGAAGCCGGAGGTGACAGCTGAGAAGGTTATGTGCAGCCGGGGAGACAGGGAAAACAACATCCAAGGTTGATGGGATGAATTAACTCAGCCAACAGGAGAAAATATCCACTGATGAAGGAGAATGAACGTCCCGAATGACCAATGAGATAAAATAACCTCCATCAATTCAATGGAGATATCACACGGTGAAATAAACAATAACATTGTCGTGGGTAGGGTCGATAAACTAGAGTCCTGACCCTTCGATTAATGATCACGATAAAGTCAATAAAAATGCAAATGTCGAACACCTGTGGCGCGGAAGATGAACTCCGAGCCAATGAGAGAACTGGGATGGAGAGAAAGTGCTACTCAACCCTCATCTCGAGGACATTAGATGTCGGGTCATCATTAATAACCCCGCCAGTTGACCCGGGAAGGAAGATACTTGACGAGTGGAATTTTCCTATTGGTTGGAGTGGAACTAACGGAATGGAGAAGACGGCCAGGACATTCTGCAGCCATATTGGACCACTTGGGATCGTACCGTCNGTTAGCTAAGTTCACTTGAGTGAAGTGAACATTTCCCGGAGGGTCACCTAAGAGTGCCTGACGTTTTCCCGAAGACTTGGACCAGTTTAGAGGAGGGAAAAGATCGAGTTTGCTTAACCGGAAAAATCCCACGAGTTGTGAGTACATTTGGAGCATTCTGGGAATTGGTGGAAATTCGAGTGTTGAAGGGATTAATTCCGCGGTATTTTTATAATAAATAAACTGGAATAAATTGTGGGAATAACTTGAGAAGATCAGCAAGTGTCAAAATCGCATTATCTGGGATTTTTGGGAGTATTGCGTACTTGACGTCTCCATTTTTACCTCGTGCTCCACGAGCATGTGGCGGGTAGAAGCAATTGCGATTACAAAGCCAATTAAAACGAACACCAATTGATTTTGATTTATTTAACTGGAAGTTTTTGGGAAAGATTGAGAATAGATTATTCAATAATTTATTATCTAAATCGGAATTAAGATAGTGAGTCATAAGTGTGTATGAATGGTGATAGTTCCAGACGTGGAATTATCACAAATTTGTACTGAAACTCAAAGATATTTTTGCTCAAATTAAATGAATAAATTGTTAATATTAGTATTTTTCAAGGATTCACTCTTTTTCTTTAAATTGAAACACCTGAAACTATTATTTTTAGGAGAATTCTATTGGGCTTCACGATACTATTTCCGTGAATGGTCCGCATTGAAACACACGCCATCAACATAGTTAAATAATTTATAATTATTTGGCTACGTTGCAACATGGAGGCGTGCATCGTTTGGCTTGTTCATCAAATTTGTAATAGTACCAGCATTTATCAAAACTTTGAACTGATGTCCTTGAACGACACTTTGAACGCGAATGTGAACGAGACTTTAAACGCAAATGCGAACGAGAACGTTGATTTCTGACTGCACCCGCCAATTCTGAAATGCAAGCCTCGAGACGCGAAAATCTTCGTTCCAGGGCGGCAATGGCAGGATCGGCAACAGGGGAAATGCCAGTGATACTTGGTGGTGATGATATCTCCTGTAATTTATCTGCGAGCGCCGCCATTTTGACGAGGGTGGGATCTGCTTGCGTCGTCAGGATTGATTGTGTGTTGGGCGGCAAGGGTGAAAGGCATTTTGTTTTTAAAATATTCTTTGGAATGGTATCCACAAGGGCTTTTAAATGTCTTAAAAATTGTAAGTGCTTACGATCACCGAGAACCTCTTTATCCAGGAGCTGGTGTAGTCTGGCCTCCTGGGAAGCGATGAGTCTCTCAACGAGGGCGTCCCTTAACGCCTTGTACGGAGTCTGAGGTAGTGGATGCAGGATAATATTCTGGACCTCGGCTGCGGCAGCGGTATCCAGATAAAAGGCAGCCATGTGGAATATGTCCACTTCATCCTCGATACCGACAAGCTCAAATTGCCCTTCGAGCTGAGCAAACCAGAGTTCAAGACGCTCAGTGGAAAATGGTACAGGGCAAACTATAAGGCGTCTCAACGCCTGAGTTGTGTCAGCTTCCTCGCTCATTTTCACTGAATTTTACTAAAAATATTCGGAAGTGCACTAATCACTACAAAAATTGTTCGTGACAATTTTCACGTTGCACCACAACGTTTTTGAGTGCTTTGCGATGCACAAAAAATATATAACATGAGGTAACACAAAGCGCGAAAAGATAGGAACGCTCCTGAGCACTATGCCAAAGCCGAACGATCATTCCACGAAAAACCACGCGACACGAAAATCACTTTAATTTTAACGGAGAAAGGCACAACTTTAAGGATTGCACGTTAAAGGAATTACGTCGGGGTCACCATTTGTGGGAGTTCAGTGAGGGATAGATGGGTTTTGTAATGTATAACACTCGGAATTCATGTACTATAACGAATAAGATTTATTCACAGCAATGTAACTTGGTTTATACCATGAGAGCTGTAACGAGAGTATGCTCCCGCGGCAACGGTGTTAATCATCCGATCGAAGATGCCCGAATTATTACGAATTGTTGCGAGGTGTCGTATTAAGGTATTCGGTTGCTAAGCCAAGCTTGAACACAATACATTGAAATAATCTGAAATAAATATATAAGTAGCTTCGCTACATTTTTTTATTGTTTCATTTTTCAAATGAAAAGCCGAGAAAAATATATGATAACAAACTTCGGATATTCATGTCGAGTAATTTATACGTAAAATATCTCAACACAAAGAATAGCTTAGGAAGATGAAGTTTGAAGAAAGAATGTTCTTTCTATGGCATAGTTTCCATTGAACATTTTCTATAAGAAAACGTGCAGTGCAGCAGCGGAATTCGTCAATAGAATCGGAAATTGACATAATTATCAATGGATGTTCAATAGAAGTCAAAGAGAATTTTCTGTCGAATTCGCTAGGTTTTTCAATAAAATTTTTTCTGGCGTGAACCCCTGTCAGCTCCTTCAGTCTGCTCCACATTTCCTTCAAATAGTCAACTACCATATTTGTTACTCCTATCACCAATTCCTCGAATAACTTTGTTATTTCATGGCAATCGGCAAGATCAGATAAAACCAAAATTCTTTCTCGCTATCTTTTCAGTGTTCAGTTTGTTTTTCTTAACAATCTAGAATTTTGATTCTCAGAGATATATTCATCATATTCACCCTCTTACATTGTGAATATCGTTGATCTCCATCATCTTTATGGTGATAGATTGGTGTGAAAAAATCAGGGGACTTAGCGAAATAATAACAACGTTGGTTGGCTTGACAGAATGAGTGACGTTCCGGTAAAATATTTTAGATTCTTCTGGCTCTTGACATGATTAATGCCTAGGCATGTTATTCCGGATGATTTAAGTGTTGCAACTAATCACTCGCATCTTGCATCCACGCGTGCAATAGGAGTGTTTCAGCAGGTCAAGTTTATTTCTGTACTTATTGCAATTGTTGAACAAGGTGAACTGAGCGAGTGATCATTTCCAACACTACAAATATTAAAAGTGACATGACTACATATTGTTCATGTCAAGAGCCAGAGATAGCCAAGATAATTTAGCAAAAAGTCGCTTCTTTCGTCAATTTAATCAGCATTGTCGTCATTCCTTAAAATCTCCGAAGTCCTTCACATCAATTCTGAACATCCTCTTTCCCGGTTCACTATCTAGTAAAGCGGTAGTCTTTAGAGAGCACTCTTGTAGTCCTCACAGCATTCAAATAGAACTGAAAAAAACAAGCAGTTGGCCGAGCCTATTCGGCAGGAGACATTTGACCATTACTTTTTTCGTTAGTCGTCTTCTTTCTTTTTATTTCTGCCAATTCCATTGGTAGTATACTTCCGAACGGATCCGTAACAATCACATTAAAAATGGAGATCATCAGATCACTATGAATGAACCAACTTGGAAGTATGTAATGTTTGATAATTTTTTTTCTCATCAGATCGGGAATAGACACAAAATTTCGAAATATTTCACAATCAGATTTTCTCTTATCTACATTTCTTTTCTTGTTTCCAAAATTTCACAACAAAATTTTTCGAATCAATCTTTTAATTCATCGTGATAGTTATTAACTTCCCGACCCGTAGGGAGGAAGTTATTGTAATGACCCCGAAAATCGAATGTGGATATTTCATATTTCCATGTTTCATGGCCCCTGGAAAAATTCTATAACGTTTTTGGATGGGTGTATGTGTGTGTGTGTGTGTGTGTGTGGTTTTTTTTTTTTTTTTTTTTGAGGTTTAATGTAATCTTCAAAACATTCCGTTAAAAGTATGTTAAAAAACGGATCTCAGATTTTTACTGAGTAAAGCCCTCTTTCCTCAATTCCTCTTACCCCATATTCCCCACGGAACGGCCGTCAGGCATTACTTCGCGGGGGGGGACATCAGCTCTTGCTCTTCCTCTACTAACATCACTAACCGTACGTCCTCCTTCCTCACTTAGGTGTTGGGCGTGGGAAGAAGGTTTCGGTAGCTTTTCCTCCTATACAGCATTCTTTCGACGACGCTCTTCCTCGCGGAGCTCCTTTATGACTTTCGTCGCAACGTCACTCGTTGCATCCCAGGCTGTTTTCAATGACAGCATGGCTTCCACCAAGTTCTCGGGCAGGATCGATGCTCCAAGTTCATTCTCCCACTCCAAGCGGCTCGTTCTGAAACGTGGACACATGAAAAATACATGCTCTGCGTCTTCCATGGTACCTAAGCAGGTCGGGCAATCCGGGCAATCTTCATGTTTGAATTTATGAAGGTAGGCCCGGAAGCACCCATGTCCTGAAAGCAACTGTGTCAAATAGTAGTTGGTCTCTCCGTACTCACGATTCACCCAAGCACTCACCTGCGGGATAAGACGATATGTCCATCTACCTTTCAGTGAGGTACTCCATCGTAACTGCCATCGTTCTATGCTCTTTCGTCTGGCCTCAGCCTGAATCTCGGTTGGACTTAATGACGTCTCTCCTTTTTGCTGGAATAGGGATCTTCGTTCCTCGGCTAGCACTTCAATTGGCATCATTCCGGCTATAACACACACGGCATCGTTGGACACGGTGCGAAATGCGCTGGCGACCCTAAGAGCACTAAGTCGGTAGACAGGCCCCACTTTGCGCTGATTCTGCTATAATTGAAGGGCCTCCGCCCATACAGCAATGCCGTAGGTGAGTACTGACGTAATCACCGATGACAGTAATGCTCGTCTCCTCTGCTTGGGACCTCCAATGTTGGGCATGAGGCGAGACAAAGCTGCTCGAACCCCTGACGCCTTAGTTCTGATGTGTTCCACTTGCTGCTCAAAACTGAGTCAGGCATCAATCATCACTCCCAAGTACCGAATATACGGCTGGGATGTGAGCTCATAATCCCCGACTTGCAGCGTGATTGTCTCCAACACCTTTCTGCTTGTGATCAACACGGCCTCCGTTTTATGCTCGGCCAGGCTCAGGCCGGCGGAGTCCATCCAACGGCGAGTCACCTCGAAAGTCCTTTCGAAGGTGAGCTTCATGTCTTCCAGGTATTTTCCTACAATCACTACGGCCACATCATCTGCAAAAGCCACGAGCCGCACACCGCGTGGCAGTGTCAGCTTCAGCAGTCCGTCGTACATGATGTTCCACAAAAGAGGACCCAGCACCGAGCCCTGAGGTACCCCTCCAGTGACTCTGTACTCTTTGGGGCCACTCTCCGTGTCGTACTTGAGGACCCTCTCGGTGAAGTAGTCGTCCACCATCCTCCGCAGATATTCAGGTACACCAAATCTCTCAAGGGCCGCCATGATGCAGTCCCATCGGGCTGAGTTGAAGGCGTTCCTGATGTCCAGTGTTGCCACCAGGCAGTACTTCTTTGTGCCTCCAAGCCATCTCTCCCCTGAAATCGCCTCCCTAGCTGTATCGACAACTAGATTGATCGCTTCAAGGGTTGAACGGCCTCTCCGGAAGCCGAACTGGTCGTTGGACAGCATTGGTTCGACAGCTGCTTCTATTCTTCTGTGGACGATGCGTTCAAGGATCTTACCAGCTGTATCGAGCATGCAGAGAGGACGGTAGGATGAAGGTTCGTCCGGTGGTTTTTTCCCTTTCGGGAGCAACACTAGCCTCTGCTGTTTCCACTTTGCAGGGAAGATGCCCTCGCTGAGACACTCGTTGAAAACGTCCAAGAAGAGGCCTGGCAACGCATGGATAGCGGCTTTCAGTGCGATGTTTGGGATCCCGTCAAGACCCGGGGCCTTGGCATTCCCGAATCTGTCGCACGCCTCCATCAGCTCTTCCTCGGTGATCGATGGGACCATCAAAGTCTTTCCTCGTGTATTGGCACGCTGAAATTCCGGTTGTCGCGGGAAAAGCACCGCTACAATCTCCTTCAAGAGCTCGGGACAGGTCGGCGATGGCATAGGCCTGCTTTTCAGCCGCGTCATAACCGCCTTGTACGGTCTTCCCCACGGGTCACTCTCGACTTCGTCAAGGAGTCCAGTCCAACTTTTCTTTTTGCTCTCCTTGATAGCTTTGTTGAGCTTTCGGCGAGCATCCTTCCATTTCTTCTCCAGTTCTTCGGAGTTCAGCTTTTTCCGACCACGCTGAGCCGACCTTCTAGCCTTAACGCACTCCTCTCGAAGAGCTCCAATATGATCATTCCACCAGTGCACTGGTGGCAGACGGCCTCCACTGCGTTTTCGAGGCATTGAGGCATCACAAGCCTCGCTAACTCTTCTCATGAGATCCTCGGCTTTCTCCGTAGCACTGCTGCCCCGTATGGGGTAATCATCCAGTGCCACTGAGAATGTGCTAGGATCGAAGGTGCTCACCTTCCAGCCGATTTCGTTTGTCTTCCTAGGCATTGGTCTGTTTTTTCGACCAGCGGACACCTCCCAAAAGATTGCTCGATGATCACTAGCGGTGTAGATATCCATCACCTTCCAGGAGTAGTTTTCCCTTGCGAGATTACTACTGACGAAGGTGAGGTCTACTATTGAGCTCCTGTCTCCTCTTTCGAACGTGGGTCCATCACCGTTGTTCAACTGGACAATGTTCAGCGAAGACATGGCCTCCTGTAGTGCTTGCCCCCTTGCTTTTGTCTCGTTGCTACCCCAGTCGACTGCCCAGGCGTTGAAGTCCCCCGCGATTGCAATAGGGAAGTGCTGCTTCGCGTCCTCAGTTAGTCTATGCAGGAAGTCCGTGAATTCGTCAAGGGTGAGGCTTGGTGGAGCATAACAGCTGTAGAAATAAATTCCATCCAGCTTAGCTACCACAAAGCCAGCTTCATCAGTAGTCGCAATGCTTTGAAACGGAAACTTCCCACAAGACCAGATTACGGCCTTGCGACTCTTATCCGTCTCCCAGGGCTGATTGCTCAAATGTCTGTATGGCTCCGAGACGATCACCAGATCGAACTTCAGCTCCCGCACCGTCTGCATGAGCAGATCGTGTGCGGCCTCGCAGTGGTTGAGGTTTAGCTGTAGTATCCGCATTACTGTTTCTTATTCACCTTCTGATGTGCCTCCCTGAAGACAGGGCATCTGCTGCTACCAGCAATATGGGCACAGTCCTTCGATGGATCTCTCTCAGTGCATAAGGCACAAAGGGCTGCTTTTTCACAGCCAGCAGCTTTGTGTCCATCTTCCCCACATTTTGTACAGAGCTTTGCTCTGTCCACTTGACTCCTACATTTGATGGCGAGATGCCCATAGTGCCAGCACTTGAAGCACTTGATCACTCTCTCCACCCGTCTGATCCGGCAGTTCACCCATCCTATACGGATCTTGCCTCGATCGCCTAGGACTTTCTTCACGACGGCTGCGGCCAGTGTCACTGAAGCAGTCTGGGTACCTCCGTAGGCCTTGCGCAAAGACCTGATGGCATCCGGGGAAATTTGACAATCTACCCCGGCTGTGAGTCTCAGGGCTTCAAGCACCTCTTCCTTCGTCGTCAGCTCGTCGAGATCCTTAATCTCAAGTTCCTCCTGTGGTCCTTTACTGAGGACATCAGCCTCGTCTCCAAGGAGCTCGGCTATCGCCTTGTGGAGGCTATCAGATTCGTTCTCCTTATCCTTTGAGAGGATGATCAGCATATCTCCTGTTGTCTTTTTGCGGATTTTGTCAACGCAGTCACGAGCCTGTTCGGAAGGTATCTGCTGCTTCACTCGTTTGAGTACCTCCGAGTACTGCTGCTTGTCCTTCATGCGTACGATCAGCGCATTTGGCCTTGTTACCAG
>NW_021680481.1:414996-418332 GCF_001412515.2 Diachasma alloeum
GTCGGTGGTGATTCTCGGGACTTCCTCTTCATCCTGGAAGCCTTGCTGTTGTCAGAGAGAGCTAAGCTCTCATCCTCAAACTCCGAGTCCATCGAGGTCGCGGTGCCTTCAGAGAGCGTCCGCGTTCGACCTAAAAGCAAAGATGCTGGTGTGACCAGCATTGGTCCGGTCTGCCCTGCCTGTCCGCCCAGTCGCCTCAGCCGTTTAGATGAGGTGCTGATAGAGTTCACCAACTCCCGGGCTTGAGCATTGATGCTCCTCTTCTCCTTCATGTAGCTCACTAGGTCAGCAATAAGCTGTTCATGCCTGTTCCACATGTTCTCCTTCATGGTAGCTGCGTCACTTAGCTCCGATTCCTGGACCNTGTGTGTGTGCGTATTTGACCAATATTTGGGTCAACGATTTCTTTGAAACGAATGATTCGATTGAAATTTTTTTCCACGCAATCGATGTGTTCTCATGTCACTTAGAAGTGATTACATTTTAAACAACATCGTCTCAGCAGTTCTTCAGATTTTGCGATAAAACTAGTGAAAAAACGTCGAAAAATTACGTTTTTTCACAAATTTCATTATTCCTCCTAGAAGAACGATGGGATTGACTTTCTGCCGTCATTGTCGATGCAGCTCGGTAAGACTAAGGCTTGTTTCTTTTTTTATTTCTACCAATGCCATTGGTAGTATGCTTCCGAATGGGTCCGTAGCAATTACATTAAAAACGGAGACTATTCCATGACTAAGAATGGAGTAATTTGAAACAAGTTGATGTCTCAATTTTTCCGAGGACTAGAGCGCGTACATGGATTTTAATGAAAAAACAGAAAAGCGGAAATATCTCGAAAACTTTGTGGGGGTGGATATGAGGTATTCCACGCGAAATGAGTCAACCGCTGACCCTTACCCTTTTAGATTTTGATGGTGATTTTTTCTACGATTGGGGGGCTTGAAAAACTAACTCTCAAATTTTTTGAAGATTTTTTCGGCAGCCCAGTTCGGAGATATGATTTTTTTCCGTTTTTTTTAAATAACTCGAGTTCTATTCATCCGATTTTGATTTTTCAGGCGTCAAAATTTTCCATTTTCTACCGCCTATAAGAATATTTTGGGTGAAATTTTTTTTTCGATTTCTGGATACTCGTAATGACGGATTTTCGACAAAAAAAGTCAAAAAAATTCAAATTGCGAGAATTATGACGCGGTTGATTTTGATCAAAAAAAATTCAGTAATTCTTATAGTCAAAACACGTATTTTGAGCCGTCATTCAAAATCGACATCGTCCTGGATCTATTTTATTTTTAATTTTTTCATCTTGAAATTCCGAAAATTTGGTCAAAACCCCTCAAAATGACTTCGATTATGTACTGAAAAATGCGTAACATGTAGCTATACATCTACATTCACTTCGTACTATGTATAATTAATGTTAATCAACGCCATTTTTGGCCATTTTGACCAAATTTACGGATTTCAATACCGACCGTTTTGGCCATTTTCGTCAAATTTACGGATTTCAATACCGACCGTTGTTATCATGAGTGGAAGATTCTGTCCAAATTTCAAGTTGATATTTCTATTTTTGCGAGCGTTAGAGCGTAAACATGGATTCTAATGAAAAAACAGAAAAACGGAAATATCTCGAAAACTTTGAAGAAATGGATGTATATGTTTTTATTGATCTAGATGAAGGACATCGAGACGAATATTTTGATAAAAGAAAAAGTCGAATCGGTCCACTAGTTTTGAAGATATACACGAAAAACGAATCAAATAGAAATAATTTTTTCTCGAAAACTATTGGACCAATCGAGCTGAAATTGTGCACAGAGTTAGTCCTCAGTAAGACCTATAATCTGACAAAATTTCAGATTTTTTAGAAATACTTTAGTCACCTTATTACTCAAATTTCTACAAGTTGACCACCGGGAAGGCGGCAGTGGACGTGTTCACAAACAGACATGGTCGTCAAATTTCGTATTTTTCCATTTCAGACCATTCTACATTTTTTCCAAGCAAAATTGGAGAATTGAAAAATCCAACGATCGCAAAGCTTCCATTCGGAAGCAAAAGCAAAAATGAATTTAAAAAAAGTTGCTTGAATTGCGGCAAATAGTCGTTTTTCGGCTGTTTCATTTTGTCACGCTGTTGCATTTTGCCCCATGGTTTCATTTTGCCCCACTCTCCCCTAAGTTTTTACGAATGAAAAAAATCGAAAAATGACGATTTTCGATAGGAAAACCCAAAAAAATCTTTGGGCGGAAACTAAAAAAATAATTCTTTTGTTTTTTATGCAATAAGATTTTCAGATTTATTGAAATTTTATTGTTGTTTGAGACTTCTATGATAAAGTACTACATCAAATTATTATTATTTTTCGCTTTTCCTATAGAAAATCGTCTTTTTCATTTTTTTTTTCGTAAAAACCTACCTAGCCCTACCTTTTCAATATTTTTGAACTAATTTCTTTTTAGTTATTCAATATGAACTTCCGTAAAATCAAGGATTTTCCATTTGAAATTAATCGATTTCGTATGTTCAGCAAAAAAGAATGGAATTAAAAAATTGAAATTTCATGATTTTTCTTGTCTACACTTTTTTCTGACTTGAGAAATTAAAAAAAAAACGCCGGGATTTTCCATCAAATCCTTCTGGCACTTGAAAAATTGGGTCGACCCCTCCCCCCTTTAAGGATGCCAAGTATTGGGAGTGCACAACAAAATTGATAATTTTTTTCAAATTTGCATAATAAATTCTGCTAACTTGATTAGTTAGATCTCGCCAGAGTAGTAAGAGGGCATTATTGGCGAATTCTCCACGCTCCCTCCCCCCCCTTTTTTCCAGGAAGTGCACGTGCACGTCCCCCCTCCCCCCGCGGCAGCATGCCTTTGAAGAGGTCGTCGGCGCGCTGGGGGGCCCCCTGGGGTGCAGAGCCTCAAAGTTGGGGTCCGAGGGTCACAGGAAGTGGGTGGTGGGTGGAAAATGGCCGCCAGATGGATAATGAGTGGCAGGTGGAAAGTGGGCGGTGGGTGGAAAAGGGGGGCGGGTGGAAAGTGGGTGGAAAAGGGCCGGCGGGTAAATAGAAAAACTGTCGGACAGGATATATCGGACGGGTGTCGGGAGTCGGCCCCCTCTGCTGGTGGTCCAACCGTGGAGGACGGCATCGGCAAGGGTCCGGATGTCACTCTCCAGGACATTGGAGCCACTGTCCTTGAGACTCCGGAGAGATATTACGCTTTTGAATTTTTTTTTTAAAGGGATAACAAAGGATTGCAACCATGAATGACGGAAATAGCGGACAATACGTTCTCTCTCTCTCTCTCTCTCTCTCTCTCTCTCTCT
>NW_021680481.1:423346-423607 GCF_001412515.2 Diachasma alloeum
GCTGAGGTATTGTACGACGGAGGTCATCCCTGGCCAGAAGTTAAATCTCCTCGAAATTGCTGTGTATGCGATAGTGGAGTTCTTCAGTGGCTGGCATCCTGTTGTATTCCATATAATGCATGGCAACACTTGTGATCGCCCGNCAGGAAGTGGGTGGTGGGTGGAAAATGGCCGCCAGATGGATAATGAGTGGCAGGTGGAAAGTGGGCGGTGGGTGGAAAAGGGGGGCGGGTGGAAAGTGGGTGGAAAAGGGCCGGCGGG
>NW_021680481.1:423862-425334 GCF_001412515.2 Diachasma alloeum
ACGGTGAATTTTTCGAGCTGATATGGAGCCGAATATATTTTTCTAGAAACTTCTACGTAGCTGAAAAAATCTCAAGGTTTTTCCTAAATGAATAATACAAGGTTTACAAATTACTTTTTCTGTAATCCATGTAAAGTGATGAAATACATTTTTAGGCTTACAAATGATATTTTTTCGTTCCAATTTAAAATTATTAATAATCACAAGAGATTATTATTATCATATAGTCTTTAGTATGTGGGCAGTCGGTAAGCCCCTCCCGCAAAACCATCCAACTCATCGAAGCAAAAATGAAACATTTCACCAAATAATTGATACAAATATCCCTCGTTCGCTGAGGTATTGTACGACGGAGGTCATCCCTGGCCAGAAGTTAAATCTCCTCGAAATTGCTGTGTATGCGATAGTGGAGTTCTTCAGTGGCTGGCATCCTGTTGTATTCCATATAATGCATGGCAACACTTGTGATCGCCCGGACCAGAGACTCCTTGTATTGTTTGAGAGGCAATGAGTCCGAAACTTTTAACCACTGATCGATCCATGCCGCTTTGTTTTTTAATGTTGTAATGGTCGGGCTCATCACAATGAGGGGGTGCCTTACATCAGCGCATACAAAAGCAACGCAGGGGTTATCGTAGCTGCGACGGAATCTCACTTTGACATCCCCAAATTGCTTAGCAGGTACATTGTGGACGGCTTTTGGGTGAAACTTCTCAGGATCAAAGTAGTCCGTAATGGCATCCAGATCTTTGTACAGAAGGCCCCATTCTTCCCGTGACATTGACAGCACGACACGGTTGGGGCGTACGGCCATAAACTGCACCACAGGAACAAATTGTCCGAGACAGGTAACTTGCAAACCAACACGAATTTGTTTCGTCTCTGACTTATTGAGAGGTATAACTTGCGACAGCACCACCTGCTGTTCGGCACCACTGCACTCTTTTTCGTTGATATTTTCCATGTTTAAAAACTGATGAGCGAAATCGGATCGACTGGATGAAATACACCGCGAGCAGCCGCGTTTTATAGCGTTAGGTATGAGACTGGGATTCGCTTAATTCCCCCCACCATACACATAACAGGCCTATGTGCACAACCCACTACCCCCACCGTAGGGAGAGCTGCGGCGTCGGCGTCACACATGATCCCCCACTACCATGGATTTCATATGATGTATATTACCCCCACCTCTATCATGCTACTCCCACTCCTATCATATTGCCCCGCCGCTGGGAATTTTTTTAAATACGACTGACTTGAATTTATTTTTTGTCACTCATTCGTGAAAATATATTTAGGAAAGTAAAAATGAACAAAATTTGGAGAGATCAAGACGTCGAACTGTTCGATAAATATCTCGCAGATCGGTCACCAAGTGAGAATTACAAGGAAAAACGAAAGCCTAGATTTCGTCAGAAACGCATACGTGTATATGTTGATAAATACACGGAAGATGAAAAGTACATACC
>NW_021680481.1:425454-425612 GCF_001412515.2 Diachasma alloeum
GACGTCGAACTGTTCGATAAATATCTCGCAGATCGGTCACCAAGTGAGAATTACAGGGAAAAACGAAAGCCTAGATTTCGTCAGAAACGCATACGGATATATATTGATAAATACACGGAAGATGAAAAGTACATACCGCCGAAAAAACGAATGATCGT
>NW_021680481.1:425993-433737 GCF_001412515.2 Diachasma alloeum
TCTCTCTCTCTCTCTCTCTCTCTCTCTCTCTCTCTCTCTCTCTCTTTTATTTTGAGCACGGTGAATTTTTCGAGCTGATATGGAGCCGAATATATTTTTCTAGAAACTTCTACGTAGCTGAAAAAATCTCAAGGTTTTTCCTAAATGAATAATACAAGGTTTACAAATTACTTTTTCTGTAATCCATGTAAAGTGATGAAATACATTTTTAGGCTTACAAATGATATTTTTTCGTTCCAATTTAAAATTATTAATAATCACAAGAGATTATTATTATCATATAGTCTTTAGTATGTGGGCAGTCGGTAAGCCCCTCCCGCAAAACCATCCAACTCATCGAAGCAAAAATGAAACATTTCACCAAATAATTGATACAAATATCCCTCGTTCGCTGAGGTATTGTACGACGGAGGTCATCCCTGGCCAGAAGTTAAATCTCCTCGAAATTGCTGTGTATGCGATAGTGGAGTTCTTCAGTGGCTGGCATCCTGTTGTATTCCATATAATGCATGGCAACACTTGTGATCGCCCGGACCAGAGACTCCTTGTATTGTTTGAGAGGCAATGAGTCCGAAACTTTTAACCACTGATCGATCCATGCCGCTTTGTTTTTTAATGTTGTAATGGTCGGGCTCATCACAATGAGGGGGTGCCTTACATCAGCGCATACAAAAGCAACGCAGGGGTTATCGTAGCTGCGACGGAATCTCACTTTGACATCCCCAAATTGCTTAGCAGGTACATTGTGGACGGCTTTTGGGTGAAACTTCTCAGGATCAAAGTAGTCCGTAATGGCATCCAGATCTTTGTACAGAAGGCCCCATTCTTCCCGTGACATTGACAGCACGACACGGTTGGGGCGTACGGCCATAAAATGCACCACAGGAACAAATTGTCCGAGACAGGTAACTTGTAAACCAACACGAATTTGTTTCGTCGCCGACTTATTGAGAGGTATAACTTGCGACAGCACCACCTGCTGTTCGACACCACTGCACTCTTTTTCGTTGATATTTTCCATGTTCAAAAACTGATGAGCGAAATCGGATCGACTGGATGAAATACACCGCGAGCAGCCGCGTTTTATAGCGTTAGGTATGAGACTGGGATTCGCTTAATTCCCCCCACCATACACATAACAGGCCTATGTGCACAACCCACTACCCCCACCGTAGGGAGAGCTGCGGCGTCGGCGTCACACATGATCCCCCACTACCATGGATTTCATATGATGTATATTACCCCCACCTCTATCATGCTACTCCCACTCCTATCATATTGCCCCGCCGCTGGGAATTTTTTTAAATACGACTGACTTGAATTTATTTTTTGTCACTCATTCGTGAAAATATATTTAGGAAAGTAAAAATGAACAAAATTTGGAGAGATCAAGACGTCGAACTGTTCGATAAATATCTCGCAGATCGGTCACCAAGTGAGAATTACAGGGAAAAACGAAAGCCTAGATTTCGTCAGAAACGCATACGGATATATATTGATAAATACACGGAAGATGAAAAGTACATACCGCCGAAAAAACGAATGATCGTGGCGAAAAAAGCACGAGAATGTCAAGTAGATGATTTCCAATCAGGTGATGAATGTTGCTGCAAAGACAAAAGTACAAGAGAAGGGAGTAAAATACATATCAAGTGTCGAAGGGATAGATTATGTGGTCAAGACGAGAAGGGAACGGCTATATATACCATTTTCTAAGTTGTGACGGAATTTTCGAGAATTCCGCCACCTGTACGAGAGTTCACCGTAAGATCGGAAAACTGCGAACTTCCGACCAAGTAAATTGTAAGGAGAGAGAGTAACGAGGGTGAGTAAATAAATTTTAAGAGAGAGAGAATCGCGTCATATTCCCTCCCCTGAAGGTTAGCACCCCTGTCGAAGGGAGATGCAACATTCCTAATCTTTAGCTCGAGCCTTGGATATCGATCATCAGAACATCCGGACATCAACATCGGCGGGAGAATAACGTTCGACTCTTTAAAACCAGTAAATTCACGTGTCGATCCACGATAAAAACGAGTAAAAATAAAATATTCAGTTGAATTAAAAACAAATAGTTAAATTCTCGATGTTTCGAGGTAATTTTCAGTTTAGTTTCGGATTGAGGGATTTAAGGTTAGAGTCATTACGGTTTAGGTAAATTTACAGTCAAATGTATTTACCGGTTTAATAGATATTTTGTTAGTTTCGCGAATTCTGAGTGGAACGAGTCTCCACCGTAGATCGTGGCCGATAAACTGAGCCTCCTGGTGAGATATCGTATTTCCGTTGAGTGTCAGTTGCTGATCATCGAGGTTGAGCTGAAATGCTCACGGTCCCTAGCTTACGCGTTTTATGGGGTTATCGGGCTCACTAGTACGGTTCGAAGGCCCTGTGGGTGAATTTAGGTCTCTCGCCTGCATGGATTGCCATGGCCCATTTTAGATTTACGGTTTTGTTAGAGGTGATTCCCCAATAACTCCCGGGAGAGTGACAGCTACGAAATATGCACTCACTCAGAAAAAAGTGCCTTCGCGTTGATAAAAGGTGAACAACCGCCTATATTTTCCCCTCAATCTGAGTTTCGTTCGTTTTGTTTAGTAAATTCCGGTTAAGATTCAGTTTCAAACAATCTTCAGTCAAAGGAGATAAAGTGCCAGCCACATAAAATTATAAATTATCTTAAGACTCCATATTCGGAGTTTACATTTGAATTAACGTCCCCGCGCACGAGTTCCCACCGACTGCAGAAGTAACTCTCCGGTGACTGGTTATACGGCGCCTCAGTCGCCCGTCGTCACACGAGAATCTCGGTCGAACGCTGGAGTCAGTCGCAGTTCCGCCTTCGTCCAAGTCGCCGCGCTTTTGGAGCAGCTAAGGGAAAGACGCCAAGAGGACTCCCCGTGGAACCTGGATTAGAGGAAAAATGGTAAGAATACCCTCTGACCCCAAGTGCACACTCCCAGAAGTGCAGTAGTGCACATTTTTCCCGAAAATCCGTAGGAGGACCATGGAAGGCGAATGCATATGCTACGGCATCACCGAATGACGGCATCGTGCCCTCTCCGAAACCCCTGTATTTGTCGAACGATAAGTGCACCCATGGAGTGCATAATCGGTTCACAAGAACTCTCTCTATTCCTGAGAAGTGATTGTGTAGTGATATGTGGGGAAAATCATAAATAAAATAGGGTTATGCGTGCACGCATGCTCTCCACGTGGTGTGGATGTAGCTGTGGTGCGGTTTTGCATGCTTTTCATTGCTCGGACAGATTGACGCCTCATTTGGGAGCGCTTTTCGTTCCGTAGCATTTTTCTCTGATCTTTTATTTCCATAATACCGATCTCTCGTCGAATAGAGGCTCGTGGGCTCCCTATAATTGAAGCGACGCCACGAGGCTCCTGGTCGAGAGAGAATTCGAGAATGTGAACTGAGGGCACCTTGCGAGTGCCTATTCCATTCCTCGAGTTTTCTCCTTCAGTGAATATTCGTCTTCCCGTTAATTCCTCGTTGCTAGCGATTCTCGTACATGTATGGATCCCCGTGCACACCATTTCCGGTTGTGCCGAGAGATCATACGCATTTAGGTTTTTCTCCCCCGTTCTCGCAGATATTTCTCTCTCTCAGGGTCCATTCGTTTACTCTCTCTTTCGGGAATAAATCGTAGTAAATAAATTTAGAATTTTTATTTATTTTGGATCGGTTTTGAGAAATGAAATGAATCACGAGACAATTTAACATAATCACGTGTCTCAGATTTAATTAATTTTCCGATCTGGTTTTCAGTAATTTTGGAATATTTCTTTGGGTTGCGCGACACCTTTTCCTAAGACCGAGCGACCTATGCTACCCCGCTCTCCGAATTCCTCCGAGCTAGTCGAAATAATTCCGCAATCTCTCTCTTCGATTTTCCCTAGTTATCTTTAAGTCTAGTTTTCTTCTCGTTTGGTTCCCTTTGGCTGCGGTTCGTTGATACCGCCGAAACAAAAATCAACTGGCGCCCGACACCAGTTCCTTAAAAGAGTAGCTGGCTTCTCGTTCTCCGGTTATGGCGTTTCTATCGTTTCTACGGTTTTCGAGAACTTCAGGGAACATCGAAGTGGAAGAGGCCGAAGGTGACACACTACGGCTACCGTTCAGTCTGGAATTTTCTGCGGGTTTAAGGTCTCGGATCCAATCCGTTCATATTAGTCTACGTTGAGAAAAATCGCCGTCACAAAGTATGCTACAACAAAGAACCGGCTGAATCCAACGAAGAGATAGAAGAGAGTTTCCGAATGATGTATAATCCTCCATCGCGAAGAAGCATCGCCATCGCTAGTTTATTAAACGATAGAAAATACGCGATAAAATGATAAGACTTTGCATTTGGTGAAAAGGGCAATCCTGTTTAATAGTGATGTGTTATTATACAAAATGTGGAAATCAGGGGTGGATTATTTCAGTGGTATAGAAAAAAGGAGATTATATAAAGCGAGAGTGGGCGGAAAATTTGCCTGGCCTCAATTTTATAGGGAGTGCAGCGAAGAATACTATTTCCCTGTTGGGGAGGAGACACTGATCTATAAGCAACAACGACCAATCACTGGTTTTTCTTTACAATAGACAGCAAATGGAAACGAAGTGGGCTGAAAAAGAAAAACTAGAGGCTTATTTCTCATAGGATATTTAGGACTCCCCACCAAGGTTAGATTTTCCAAAATATGGAAAACTCGTAGCTCCTCCTCCTAACTAGTGTTGCATAAAAGAGCCTTACGAGGGTGTTTTG
The DNA here is from genome assembly GCF_001412515.2 of Diachasma alloeum. Taxonomy (NCBI): domain Eukaryota; kingdom Metazoa; phylum Arthropoda; class Insecta; order Hymenoptera; family Braconidae; genus Diachasma; species Diachasma alloeum. The sequence continues at coordinate 430,760 of NW_021680481.1, forward strand.
ACTACATTTGCGTTTCCGGCAAAATAACATCAAGTCAAGTGAGCCCATCTTCCAAAAACAGTGGAAGTTTAGTGCGCCCAACCGGTTATAAGCCTGGAAGTTTTAAACAAAAAATACCTCGATATTCTGTGAACATGAAAAATCAAAACGGAATAAAAATAGTGAGTGATTGGATAGTGGAAAATAATAGTGAAGAAAAGAAAAGATTGAAAAAATACTAAAAAAAAGTAAAACTTCAGCAACGTGAAGCCTCCAACCCCGGACCTGCCATAAACATTGGCCCTGACACCCAAGTGATTGAAAAGAAGAAAAACTCGGGAGGACGGTTGAGCAATAAAGCACCCCATTGCGCTCAAAGTGATTCCAAAATTGTGGATGCGAACAAAAAAAAGTGAAATTATTCAAGCGAGCACGGAGGATAAAAACTTGTGGATGAATATGCTGGAAGACGATCTTGATATTTTCAATCAAGTGTGTGATGAAAATATGCTCCTTGAAAATAAAAATGTGGTGGAAAAGCAGCAACAGCAGAAGGAAAAAATAAAGGATACTGATGAAAAGAAGCAAGAAAAAGCACGTGCTCGTGAAATCCGCTTAAAAATCGCTGAAAAGAAGAAGGCCGAATTCAACGCTCGGGAAAGAAGGAGGCGTTTGGCCAAGGAAAAACAGAGGCAATTCAGGGGTCGTGAGTTTGAAAAAAATCGCTCTGAGGACCATACATCGACAGAAATCACCCCCGAGAGCCCTGAGGTCGTGTCAGAGTCACAATCATCGATGGAAATCATCCCCGAGAGCCCTGAGATCGTGTCAGAGTCACAATCATCGCGGGAAATCATCCCCGAGAGCCCTGAGATAGTGTCAGAATCACAATCATCGATGGAAATCATCCCAGAGACCACGGAGACCATTGATCTTATTTCTCAGACTCCAGAAATGATACAGCCAATGGAAATCATCCCAGCAAGTCCAGAAAATCCTAATCGCATTTGGGAAACTTTGGACCCTATTGAAGCAATCCGAATGACTCCAAAGACTTCATCAATAGTCGATTTTGTACTCGATAATCAAGGGGATGCTGCCCAGCCTAGACCATNGGGAAATCATCCCCGAGAGCCCTGAGATAGTGTCAGAATCACAATCATCGATGGAAATCATCCCAGAGACCACGGAGACCATTGATCTTATTTCTCAGACTCCAGAAATAATACAGCCAATGGAAATCATCCCAGCAAGTCCAGAAAATCCTAATCGCATTTGGGAAACTTTGGACCCTATTGAAGCAATCCGAATGACTCCAAAGACTTCATCAATAGTCGATTTTGTACTCGATAATCAAGGGGATGCTGCCCAGCCTAGACCATCAAATGAGATATCTCCAAACCCTGAAGTTAAATATTTGAGATCTATTCACATTAATTTGTTCGGAGTTTTGTGTATATTAATTGAATTTGATTTTTTTCTTGTTCCAGAGTGCCAAGAGCCTCGAAAGAGCATTGAGGAAATTGAGGCCGAATTAGCAGAGATTCCTGCAGTTCTCTAAAATCGGGAGCGCGAGGAAGAAAATGAACTCATGCAAGAAGAAGAAGTACACCGCATTCAAGATATGTCAATACAGCGTCAGCAGGAGCTTGACGAGATTGATAAGGAATTGGAGCAGATCGACAATCAGGACCGATTGTCCCGTCAGTCTCTCGATTTTGATCTGTTGTCCCCGAGTATGTTCTTTGACTGAAAATTTATTCATATATTTGATAATTATGCATCATTGTGTAACATTTTTTGAAACATTGAATAAACGGTAAATACATTTCAGCATTAAAAATGCGTTTCAGCTTTCATTAAACGTAACCTTCAATATTCCCTCTCCTACGCCTTGCCGTTTTCCTGCCCCTGGAAGTCAGGGGAAGTTTCACTCTCTCCTTCCTCGTCTTGTTCCTGTTTCCTGCACTTGAGCGTCTTTTCCCTCCTCACTGTCCAGAGGGATTGAGGGGAATTTTCAATCTTTCCTTGTTTTTCAGCCGTTTTCTTCCCATGAACGTATTTTTCTACTGTCCAAAGGGTTTCAGGGGGGCAGATGGTGGGAGGACTTCTGCAGCTATATAAGCTGCGAGGTCTCGCGAACCATCATATACATCCTCACCTTCGGTCCTCAGGATTATTTTGTGTTTTTGTCTTTTTTTATTATAAAAAAAAATGGTGGTTCCAGTGGTCGCCCAGGAGGATGTCTGCAGGGTAGTTATTACCCGTGTGGTAAGTTTTTATTTATTTATATTTTCAGTGTTTTTTTAGTTTTTCCGTGTTTTAGTGTTTCGTGTTTTTTTAGTTATTTTTTTTTAGTGTTCGGTTTTCGTTTTTTTTTTCGATTTTCGTCTCGCGTGTTCCGTGTCGGTGTTATTTTAGTGCTCGTTTTTCGTGAATTTTTTCGTGTTCGTTTTTTCGCGTTTTAAATGTTTCGTTCAATTTTTCCTCATTTTTGTTCGGTTTTCGTCGTTTTCTGTTCGTTTTTGAACCCCCTGTTACGGAAAACGCATGTATTTTTTGTTCGGTTTTCGTTCGTTTTGTTTTCGTTTTTCGTCAGTTTTTTTCGGTTTCGTCAAAATTTTTTGCTCGCGTTCTCTGTCGTGAAAACTTCTTTCGTGATAGATTTTTCTTTCATTACAAACACTTCTTGCTCGCGTTTTTTCATTAAAAAAAAATTATCACTCGCGTTTTTTTTGTAACAAAAAAAAAATTTTCATTATTTTTTTAAATCTTTTTTCAGATGGAGACCAGGAGACCAGAAGGGAGAGGGCCTACCTCAGAGCAGCCAACCAGTGGCTGCGTTGGGAGGACGAGGAGAGCGAGATTCTTGATGGCGAAGATATCTTCGCCATCAGAGCCCTCCATGCCAGGGCGGAGCGCTGGCTGGTAGATGCAGAGCACGAGGCTTACATGGTAAGTCTCTCTCTCTCTCTCTCTCTCTCTCTCTCTCTCTCTCT
>NW_021680481.1:437429-444859 GCF_001412515.2 Diachasma alloeum
AAAAAAAAAAAAACACACACACACACCACGGATCCTTTCGGCGAAGAACGCCTTTACCCTCCGATAGTTTTCGCAGGTTGGAAGGTCCTGCAACGTGGCGCGTCCCCAGCTGGTGGATGGGGGAATGCTCGATATTCTCAACTGCCGCTCAGAATGTAGGGTATCGACTGAATTAAATACGTCGGCGCGAACCAACACCTTCCGAGAAACCCAACTCTAAAAGCGGTGTGCAGAGTGGGCTCCCCAAAACACCCCCGGGTCAGGCTCCCGATAATAGCTACTACAAAAATGATGAGTGATGAAAAAATTGAAAGTTCCCATGCGGGTAGCCTTAACAAGGAGAATCCCGCCATCAGTTCTGATGCCGGCTCCATGGATTATGGGAGGAGCCAATCATCACATTCATTAAAGGTGGACTCCTCGGCCTCGGATGCTACAAGGAGAGATGAATCGCAGACTAAACAGGAGACGGAATGCTGCAATGCATGGGCACGACTTGAAAAACTCATCGCAGAACTTCATGAATATGTCCAGCCCAGGATAAATGTCCACAAGGAGATCAAATGCAAGGTGGCAACTATCGGCAGCGCATTCAAACGCCTCAAAAGTTTGGAGGAGGCACGCATCAAAGCACGACCCTCCTTCATCAAACCCGTGCAAACTCCACCAGTACCACCCACGTCGCGTTTACGGACGGACTCCGAAACGACGGCAAAGGACTCGGATTTGGAGGATCCGAATACCATGTAGTTGGCCCGAGATGTCCGCAAGGCAGTGCGGAGAAAGCGCTCGAAAGACTCACCTGCGGCAGAAGCTCAAACTTTGAAGAAGCTGAAGCAACAGGATCTGACCAGCAAGGGAGCCTCGCAGATGGTGGCAACTTCAGATCCACCTGCTAAGCCTGAATGGACGCAGGGGAAGAATAAGAAGGAGAAAAAGAGGCAGGCCGGACAGCTCCATCCACACCTGCCTCCCAAAAAGATGAAAAAAAAAGAAACAGGAGAGGGCTACTCGGAAATCAATGATGCGACCTGATGCGCTGATTATACGCCCCAAGGACAAGGAGAAGTACTCCGATATACTTCGTCGGGTGAAGAAGGATGTTCCCTCCGAGGACGCTGTCGGTTGTGTCGATAAGATCCGCCGTACAGCAACCGGGGATATGCTGATCATCCTTAGCAGAAAGACGACTGACGGAGCACCTAAGCTGCGTACGACCATCGTGAATCTCCTTAGAGATAAGGCTGAGGTGCTCAGAAAGGGGCGACAAGAAGATCTCGAGATCAAAGATCTCGACGAATCTACATCGAAGGAGGAGGTCATCGAAGCCCTAAAAATAGCAGCTGGGGAGGAAAATGAGATCCAAGCGGATGCGATCAAGTCTCTTTGTAAAGCTTATGGAGGTATCCAGACTGCCTCAGTGAGACTCACAGCTACGACAGCGAAGAAGATCCTGGGGTAGCACGGGAAGATTAAAATAGGCTGGGTCAATTGCCGAGTGAGAAGAGTGGAGAGGCCATTAAAGTGCTTCAAGTGCTGGCACTATGGCCATCTCGCCACCAAATGCAAGAGTGAGGTCGATCGGTCCAAGATCTGCGTCAAATGCGGTGAGCCGGGCCACACCGTTGCTGCCTGCAAAAAGGAACCCAATTGTGCCCTGTGCACTGAGAAAGGGAACACGAAGAACTGCGCTCATATTGCTGGCAGTACCAGGTGCCCAGTTTATCAGGAGGCGCTACAGAAATTAAACAACAAACAACGATGAAGGTGCTACAGCTCAACCTCAACCATTGCGAGGCCGCACACGACCTACTCATGCAAACGGTGCGAGAGCTGAAGACTGACCTGGTTATGATCTTGGACCCATACCGACAACTTGGCACCCAATCCTGGATTACTGACGCCAGCAAGAAGGCTGTCATCTGGGCTTGTAGAAATCAGCCATTTCAAAGTATCACCGGCGAGGGTGTATATAATGGGTTTGTGAAGGCTAGGGTTGGCGGAATTTACTTCTACAGCTGTTATGCCACACCGAGCCTCCCCTTGGACGAATTCACTGACTTCCTGGACGAATTGACAGAGAATGCGAATCGGCACTTTCCCGTGGCAATAGCTGGGGATTTCAACGCCTGGGCAGTTGACTGGGGAAGTAGGGAGATGAAGCCCAGAGGGCAAACAGTACTGAAAGTTATTTTTTTTTATATTCCGGCCCTTTCTGCCCTCTGATTGGATAATCGGCCCTATCCAACCCTATGCATGCGGCTGTGGATTCTACACTGCACCGCATTCGCACTCCTATAGAACATAGGAGTAGCATGGGCAACCACAGAAAACCCATGCCGGTACAGGCGGTCACTATATTAGCGACCTCCCGCTCGCCGGAGCCTTCGGTTGAAAAACTCGGTTCCACGGGGAATCGAACTCACAACCTTTCGCACACTAGGCTCGCACCTAGCCGCTTCGGCCACCGACGTCGGTAAGTTCTGGAAGTCATGGTAGCGTTGGACGTAGTTTTGCTGAATAGCGGCGACGAACCGACTGTCATGAGAGGAGATGCGACATCGATTATGGATCTTACATTCGTGAGCAGCACTCTTGCAAAGGAGAACTGCTCATGAAGAGTAACAAACATTGAGACTGCAAGTGACCACTGCGCGATTCTGTGGCAGGCAAATATTGGCCAGAGAACCGCCCTAACACCAAAGAAGACCAACGGCATGGGCTGGAGGGTGAGTACTTTTGATCCTAGCTCCTATTCAGCAGCGTTGGACGATCGCCCGATCAGTGGTAGCAATGCCACTGAAAAGGCACAAAATGTCATGAGAAGGCTGACGGAAGCCTGCGATGCTACCATGACCAGAAAGCGGGCCACAAACCGGCACCCACCGGTGTACTGGTGGAATGAAACCATCGCCACCCTGCGAAAAGAGTGTAATGCAGCTCGGAGACGGTCTCAGCGTGGCCGCAAGAAGCCGAATTCCGAGGAGTTGCAGACAAGATATACGGAAGTACGCCGAAACCTCAGCAAGGCCATCAAGCGCAGTAAAAAGCAATCTTGGAGGGAACTCCTTGCTGAGGTGGAAAGCGATACGTAGGGTAGACCATACAAGGTCGTGATGTCGAGATTGAATAGTCAGCCAATGCCGTCACCAACGTGTCCTGTGCTGATGAAAAAAATTGTCACGGTGTTGTTTCCGCAACAGCCAGAACTTCATCGCACAGACGAAAAATGGAAAGAGATGATTATTCCACCGATCACCAAGCAAGAACTGATGGAAGCCTGCAATAGGGTGGGTAACAACAAGGCCCCTGGATGGAATCCCCAACATTGCCTTGAAGACAAATATTCATGCGATGCCGGAGATGTTTTTGGACGTATACAACGAGTGCCTAAGGGAGGGCTCCTTCCCTGCCATGTGGAAGCAGCAGAGACTTGTACTACTCCCGAAAGGGAAAAAATCACCGGACGATCCGTCATCATACCGTCCGCTCTGCATGCTCGATACCGCTGGCAAGATCCTCGAGCATATTGTCCACCAACGTATAGAAACAGCAGTCGAACCCCTGTTGGCGGACAACCAATATGGGTTCCGGAAAGGCCGGTCCACTCTAGATGCGATCAGCCTGGTCGTCGACATCGCCAAGAACGCGATCTCAGGAAAGAGATGGCTCAACGGCACGAAGAAGTATTGCCTAGTAGCGACACTAGACATCAAGAATGCTTTCAACTCGGCCAGGTGGGACCGTATCATGGAGGCTGTTGAGAATTTCAATGTACCGGGATACTTGCGGAGAATGGTAGACTGCTACTTCACTGGAAGAGTCCTCAAGTACGACACGGAGAGTGGTCCTGAGGAGTATAGAGTAACCGGAGGACTACCTCAAGGCTCAGTATTAGGTCCCCTATTGTGGAATATCATGTATGACGGGCTACTGAAACTGGGATTGTCGCGGGAAACTAAACTCGTGGCATTTGCAGATGACGTGGCTGTAGTCATTGTGGGCAAATTCATGGAGCAGATCAATTACACTTTTGACATGACCTTTGAAACGATCCGCTGTTGGATGGACACAGTGGGCCTGAAGCTGGCGGAACACAAGACAGAGGCGGTGTTGATCACCAGCAGAAAGGAAATAGAGACGATAGCGCTCCAGGTCGCGTTCTGCGAAATTACCTCACAGCCGTACATACCATACCTGGAGGTGATGATCGATGCTCGACTCAATTTTAAGCAGCAAACCGAGCACGTGGGTGCCAAGGCGTCTGCAGTCGGATCTACTGTATCACGCCTCATGCCTAATATCGGTGGTCCTAAGCAAAAAAGACGAGCGCTGCTCTCATCGGTCGTCACGTCAGTGCTCACCTATGGCATTTTCATTTGGGCTAATGCGCTGCACATGGCAGAATCACGGCGAAAGGTAGCATCAGTGTATCGACTGAGTGTTCTGCGAGTAGCGAGTACATACCGCACGGTGTCCGAGGATGCAGTATGCGTCATTTCCGGTATGTTACCTATTGAGGTATTGGCCGAAGAGCGAAGGTCTCTGTACCGACGCAAGAAGTCGGAAACACAAAGTGCAGCAGAGCTCAACGCAGACGAGAGGCGTAGAAGCTTGCAACGATGGCAGCGAATGTGGGATGCCTCTACCAAGGGCAGATGGACTCATCGCCTGATCCCACAGTTGGCCGGCTGGGTAAGTCGTAAAAACGGAGAGGTCAATTATTACCTGACACAAATGCTTTCAGGACACGGNCCGACGCAAGAAGTCGGAAACACAAAGTGCAGCAGAGCTCAACGCAGACGAGAGGCGTAGAAGCTTGCAACGATGGCAGCGAATGTGGGATGCCTCTACCAAGGGCAGATGGACTCATCGCCTGATCCCACAGTTGGCCGGCTGGGTAAGTCGTAAAAACGGAGAGGTCAATTATTACCTGACACAAATGCTTTCAGGACACGGGTGTTTACAGGCGTATCTTCACAAATACAAACATGAAGATTCCCCGGAGTGCCTATTTTGTACACGAGTCGTCGAAGATGCAGAGCATGTATTCTTTACATGCCCCCGCTTCAATGAGACCCGAAGTACGTGGGAGTCTGACCTGGGAAGAGAGGTCAAACCTGAGAGCCTGGTGGAGGCAATGCTGTCATCAAAGGCAGCCTGGGACACAACGTGTAACTTTGCGGCCAAGGTCATGAAGAAGTTCAGAAATGAGGAACGAAAGCGCAATGCTGCAGTATAGGTGATAAATGTTATTGGAACCTCCAAATCACGCAGAACATCTTAGCGGGATGGGCGACGTACATCAGATGAAAAAACGTGGAAGAGCTAACAGCTGAGACCTCCCTCGCGAAGTAATACTTTACGGTAGTGCCGCGAGGGGATGAAAGGTTAGTGGAAATATGTCTGACTGGAGTTTAGTCGGTATTGACAGTCTTTGTTCGAGTCCGACACTCATTTGACGGAGGGATCCTGCTGTCCCCTCCCTCAAGTGGTCGTGCATAAATGCATTCTCCCAACAGACAAAAAAAACACACACACACATTCCCAAACTACTGTCTTTCTTTTTTCCTCATTTATCATCATCTTTTATTAATTGATGTCTTTTTTTTTGTTTCAGAGAGGCGATNCTTTGTTCGAGTCCGACACTCATTTGACGGAGGGATCCTGCTGTCCCCTCCCTCAAGTGGTCGTGCATAAATGCATTCTCCCAACAGACAAAAAAAACACACACACACATTCCCAAACTACTGTCTTTCTTTTTTCCTCATTTATCATCATCTTTTATTAATTGATGTCTTTTTTTTTGTTTCAGAGAGGCGATCGGTGGGAGGGCGGACTTGGCCCACCCATCCCCAGAGCTCAGAGAGTCCGGGCTCTAAAGCGTGAGGCCAGACGGCTGGAGGCCGAGAGCGAGGAAGCTCTCGGCTTGTATGGCGTGGAGGATTGGTGGGACCTGCACATCCTCTTCGGGGATGCAGGAACGCAAAAAGATGTATTTTTAGTTTTAAGTTTTAGTTTTAAGTTTTAGTTTTGAGTTTTAGTTTTAAGTTTTAGATTTAAAAAAAATGGATTTTTTAGAATTAAGGTTTTAAATAAAAAAAAAAACATTATATATTCCTCTTCTTCATTTGAACAATAAATTACCTTGAAAAATTTACTTCCTTGTAGCATAAGGTGTTGAAAATCATCCCTCAATCGGGCTAAATGTCGAATTTGGCTCGCTCGGCAACTTTCGGGCATCGACGAACACGCACGAGGACGATCGTGTGTGTCGTATCTTTAGTACGCCATCGAACTTCATCGAGTGAAAGTGCCGGAAAATTATCGCATCTATTATCGAACATTATCACTGCAAATCATCTTTTTGTTAATTTGTATACAGTCCACTCGGAAATCATCTATTTATTAAACTTTGTGTTGTGTAATTTTCAGTGCATAATTATTTGTTTATTAAAGAAAATTCATCAAATTACCTCCGGCTAATCATCAACCCGTTAACCCGCACCTCACTTTTCCTCCCGACCACCCGGTTCATAAAATCGTGATTGATTTCTAACATTGGTCCTTCGAGCCGGATTGTGGAGTGTAAAAGTGCGGTGTTGAAAGTGGATAATCATCAAGGACAGGGACAAGAGACAGTGTGGTAAAGTGCAGTATCACGTGTGGAAAATCAACGCGTTTGTGAAATAGACGCTCTCTGTGCCACGAGGCAATTCGGGGTTCACAAGACAATCAACGTGGACAATCACCAGAAAAAATTCAGTGCTATTCATCCGGAATAAATTCCTCAGAGGATTAGTGCTGTGGCCTCATCGAAGTTTGTTCACATCGTACACTGCGCGAATTGAAAATCATCGTTGGCACTCGACGGATTTTGATACTCATCTGATTCCTTCATTCTCAATCCGTCCGACTTTCGGCAGTGAACCTCATCAGCGTGAGTCGAGGAGGCACCCCCACTCTCGCTACACTCGTATTACGTATATCGGCGTTCAACGTGCGGGTATCATCATCTCTCTCACGGAGTCTCAACGCATTCATCAAAATTCGGAAATCTACTCATTCAAACCACATCACTACGTCTTTAGAAAGTCATCAAGTTTATCAACGCAGGGCAACTCAACGAATAAACAAGCTTGACAGAGACATCAAGGACGTTGGCAGGGTCGACAAAATTTCGGAGAATTATCAAAATTCAACTTTGGAAAATTCATCATCGAGAGAACATCAACGCAATGGATCATCTACTCCGAGCCCGGGAACGTAGGATTCATTTGGATGGAGAGGTAAAGTATCATTTATCTTCTATCAACTTCGGCAAATGATACCGCCCTCATCCATTGTTTCTTTCCCGAGGTAACTCATCTTCAAGGACATCTACAAGGTCAACGGCGATTGAGAGAATTTACGACTCTCTCAACTCTCCA